>NW_027100374.1:0-53000 GCF_031753505.1 Anomalospiza imberbis | reverse complement strand
AGCTGCCTATGTTCTTGCTTGTCGACAAACTCACCGCTGCCCTTCTTTTCAGCAGCTGCCACCGTCTTCTGTGCATCTCGGAGCCTCTGGCGACGAGCAAGACTTGCCAAGGTGGGACGCATCAGGACCAAGTCAAAACCCAGGCAAGTTGTCCTGGAACGCTTTCCATTCGCTTGCCGAGAGTGAATTCAAGAGGCAGGAGAGCGGCAGCCACCGTCCTCCGGCAGTCGGAAGGCTTCGCACACAAGCCCGCTTGTTTGCGGCTTCGTTCTTCGCCTCTTCCAAGCAACCGCGATCTCTGCTTCTCGGAGGCGAAGAAGCGGCTAGTTCGCGCACAGCTCAGTAAAGCGGCAGCAAAGCGCTCTGGAGCGCCGCTTCAAGCCGAAAGACGCCGGGAAGCGGCACTTTCCTCCGGATAGCTCCGGAGCCGCGCTTCTGCTTCTCTAGTCATCTCTATCTCAGCGAAAAGCTTTCCCACTCCATTTGGCAAGGGGAGAGCGTACCTACACTGCACACTAACCGCGGTTTGCAAAGAAAGAGGATTTGCTGCACATTCCAAGGACACGGCTCTTTCCGAGGCAATCTGCAACCCTGCTGTCAGATGGAAGTGCTCTCTGCCCTCTCCTGCCCAGCTCTAGGTACTAGCGGGCACTTTCCAGCCTGGCCGAGGCAAACAACCTCGAGAGATGTCACAGAGCCTAAGTGGAGCACAGATGCTCAAAAGCAGCAAAGCTGAAGAGCCTGGCTCAGCTTCACTAGTGTGCAATTGACTGACTGCGAAAAACAAAGCAGCAGAGCACCGGGCTTCTGGGCGCTGTGAAGGCAATTGCCAAAACCAGGCAGCTGCTCCTTCCCAAGCACAGGCAGCTGCCTATGTTCTTGCTTGTCGACAAACTCACCGCTGCCCTTCTTTTCAGCAGCTGCCACCGTCTTCTGTGCATCTCGGAGCCTCTGGCGACGAGCAAGACTTGCCAAGGTGGGAGGCATCAGGACCAAGTCAAAACCCAGGCAAGTTGTCCTGGAACGCTTTCCATTCGCTTGCCGAGAGTGAATTCAAGAGGCAGGAGAGCGGCAGCCACCGTCCTCCGGCAGTCGGAAGGCTTCGCACACAAGCCCGCTTCTTTGCGGCTTCGTTCTTCGCCTCTTCCAAGCAACCGCGATCTCTGCTTCTCGGAGGCGCAGAAGCGGCTAATTCGCGCACAGCTCAGCAGAGCGCCAGCGGAGCGCTCCGGAGCGCCTCTTCAAGCCGAAAGACGCCGGGAAGCGGCACTTTCCTCCGGATAGCTCCGGAGCCGCGCTTCTGCTTCTCTAGTCATCTCTAGCTTAGCGAAAAGCTTTCCCACTCCAGTTGGCAAGGGGAGAGCGTACCTGCACTGCACACTAACCGCGGTTTGCAAAGAAAGAGGATTTGCTGCACATTCCAAGGACACGGCTCTTTCCGAGGCAATCTGCAACCTGCTGTCAGATGGAAGTGCTCTCTGCCCTCTCCTGCCCAGCTCTAGGTACTAGCGGGCACTTTCCAGCCTGGCCGAGGCAAACAACCTCGAGAGATGTCACAGAGCCTAAGTGGAGCACAGATGCTCAAAAGCAGCAAAGCTGAAGAGCCTGGCTCAGCTTCACTAGTGTGCAATTGACTGACTGCGAAAAACAAAGCAGCAGAGCACCGGGCTTCTGGGCGCTGTGAAGGCAATTGCCAAAACCAGGCAGCTGCTCCTTCCCAAGCACAGGCAGCTGCCTATGTTCTTGCTTGTCGACAAACTCACCGCTGCCCTTCTTTTCAGCAGCTGCCACCGTCTTCTGTGCATCTCGGAGCCTCTGGCGACGAGCAAGACTTGCAAGGTGGGAGGCATCAGGACCAAGTCAAGACCCAGGCAAGTTGTCCTGGAACGCTTTCCATTCGCTTGCCGAGAGTGAATTCAAGAGGCAGGAGAGCGGCAGCCACCGTCCTCCGGCAGTCGGAAGGCTTCGCACACAAGCCCGCTTCTTTGCGGCTTCGTTCTTCGCCTCTTCCAAGCAACCGCGATCTCTGCTTCTCAGAGGCGCAGAAGCGGCTAGTTCGCGCACAGCTCAGTAGAGCGGCAGCAAAGCGCCTCCGGAGCGCCGCTTCAAGCGAAAGACGCCGGGAAGCGGCACTTTCCTCCGGATAGCTCCGGAGCCGCGCTTCTGCTTCTCTAGTCATCTCTATCTCAGCGAAAAGCTTTCCCCACTCCATTTGGCAAGGGGAGAGCGTAGCTGCACTGCACACTAACCGCGGTTTGCAAAGAAAGAGGATTTGCTGCACATTCCAAGGACACGGCTCTTTCCGAGGCAATCTGCAACCTGCTGTCAGATGGAAGTGCTCTCTGCCCTCTCCTGCCCAGCTCTAGGTACTAGCGGGCACTTTCCAGCCTGGCCGAGGCAAACAACCTCGAGAGATGTCACAGAGCCTAAGTGGAGCACAGATGCTCAAAAGCAGCAAGCTGAAGAGCCTGGCTCAGCTTCACTAGTGTGCAATTGACTGACTGCGAAAAACAAAGCAGCAGAGCACCGGGCTTCTGGGCGCTGTGACGGCAATTGCCAAACCAGGCAGCTGCTCCTTCCCAAGCACAGGCAGCTGCCTATGTTCTTGCTTGTCGACAAACTCACTGCTGCCCTTCTTTTCAGCAGCTGCCACCGTCTTCTGTGCATCTCGGAGCCTCTGGCGACGAGCAAGACTTGCCAAGGTGGGACGCATCAGGACCAAGTCAAAACCCAGGCAAGTTTGTCCTGGAACGCTTTCCATTCGCTTGCCGAGAGTGAATTCAACAGGCAGAGAGCGGCAGCCACCGTCCTCCGGCAGTCGGAAGGCTTGGCACACAAGCCCGCTTCTTTGCGGCTTCGTTCTTCGCCTCTTCCAAGCAACCGCGATCTCTGCTTCTCGGAGGCGCAGAAGCGGCTAATTCGCGCACAGCTCAGCAGAGCGCCAGCGGAGCACTCCGGAGCGCCTCTTCAAGCCGAAAGGACGCCAGGAAGCGGCACTTTCCTCCGGATAGCTCCGGAGCCGCGCTTCTGCTTCTCTAGTCATCTCTAGCTTAGCGAAAAGCTTTCCCACTCCATTTGGCAAGGGGAGAGTGTACCTACACTGCACACTAACCGCGGTTTGCAAAGAAAGAGGATTTGCTGCACATTCCAAGGACACGGCTCTTTCCGAGGCAATCTGCAACCTGCTGTCAGATGGAAGTGCTCTCTGCCCTCTCCTGCCCAGCTCTAGGTACTAGCGGGCACTTTCCAGCCTGGCCGAGGCAAACAACCTCGAGAGATGTCACAGAGCCTAAGTGGAGCACAGATGCTCAAAAGCAGCAAAGCTGAAGAGCCTGGCTCAGCTTCACTAGTGTGCAATTGACTGACTGCGAAAAACAAAGCAGCAGAGCACCGGGCTTCTGGGCGCTGTGAAGGCAATTGCCAAAACCAGGCAGCTGCTCCTTCCCAAGCACAGGCAGCTGCCTATGTTCTTGCTTGTCGACAAACTCACCGCTGCCCTTCTTTTCAGCAGCTGCCACCGTCTTCGGTGCATCTCGGAGCCTCTGGCGACGAGCAAGACTTGCCAAGGTGGGACGCATCAGGACCAAGTCAAAACCCAGGCAAGTTGTCCTGGAACGCTTTCCATTCGCTTGCCGAGAGTGAATTCAAGAGGCAGGAGAGCGGCAGCCACCGTCCTCCGGCAGTCGGAAGGCTTGGCACACAAGCCCGCTTCTTTGCGGCTTCGTTCTTCGCCTCTTCCAAGCAACCGCGATCTCTGCTTCTCGGAGGCGCAGAAGCGGCTAATTCGCGCACAGCTCAGCAGAGCGCCAGCGGAGCGCTCCGGAGCGCCTCTTCAAGCCGAAAGACGCCGGGAAGCGGCACTTTCCTCCGGATAGCTCCGGAGCCGCGCTTCTGCTTCTCTAGTCATCTCTAGCTTAGCGAAAAGCTTTCCCACTCCATTTGGCAAGGGGAGAGTGTACCTGCACTGCACACTAACCGCGGTTTGCAAAGAAAGAGGATTTGCTGCACATTCCAAGGACACGGCTCTTTCCGAGGCAATCTGCAACCTGCTGTCAGATGGAAGTGCTCTCTGCCCTCTCCTGCCCAGCTCTAGGTACTAGCGGGCACTTTCCAGCCTGGCCGAGGCAAACAACCTCGAGAGATGTCACAGAGCATAAGTGGAGCACAGATGCTCAAAAGCAGCAAAGCTGAAGAGCCTGGCTCAGCTTCACTAGTGTGCAATTGACTGACTGCGAAAAAGAAAGCAGCAGAGCACCGGGCTTCTGGGCGCTGTGAAGGCAATTGCCAAAACCAGGCAGCTGCTCCTTCCCAAGCACAGGCAGCTGCCTATGTTCTTGCTTGTCGACAAACTCACCGCTGCCCTTCTTTTCAGCAGCTGCCACCGTCTTCTGTGCATCTCGGAGCCTCTGGCGACGAGCAAGACTTGCCAAGGTGGGACGCATCAGGACCAAGTCAAAACCCAGGCAAGTTGTCCTGGAACGCTTTCCATTCGCTTGCCGAGAGTGAATTCAACAGGCAGGAGAGCGGCAGCCACCGTCCTCCGGCAGTCGGAAGGCTTCGCACACAAGCCCGCTTCTTTGCGGCTTCGTTCTTTCGCCTCTTCCAAGCAACCGCGATCTCTGCTTCTCGGAGGCGCAGAAGCGGCTAATTCGCGCACAGCTCAGCAGAGCGCCAGCGGAGCGCTCCGGAGCGCCGCTTCAAGCCGAAAAGACGCCGGGAAGCGCCACTTTCCTCCGGATAGCTCCGGAGCCGCGCTTCTGCTTCTCTAGTCATCTCTAGCTTAGCGAAAAGCTTTCCCACTCCATTTGGCAAGGGGAGAGCGTACCTACACTGCACACTAACCGCGGTTTGCAAAGAAAGAGGATTTGCTGCACATTCCAAGGACACGGCTCTTTCCGAGGCAATCTGCAACCTGCTGTCAGCTGGAAGTGCTCTCTGCCCTCTCCTGCCCAGCTCTAGGTACTAGCGGGCACTTTCCAGCCTGGCCGAGGCAAACAACCTCCAGAGATGTCACAGAGCCTAAGTGGAGCACAGATGCTCAAAAGCAGCAAAGCTGAAGAGCCTGGCACAGCTTCACTAGTGTGCAATTGACTACTGCGAAAAACAAAGCAGCAGAGCACCGGGCTTCTGGGCGCTGTGAAGGCAATTGCCAAAACCAGGCAGCTGCTCCTTCCCAAGCACAGGCAGCTGCCTATGTTCTTGCTTGTCGACAAACTCACCGCTGCCCTTCTTTTCAGCAGCTGCCACCGTCTTCTGTGCATCTCGGAGCCTCTGGCGACGAGCAAGACTTGCCAAGGTGGGACGCATCAGGACCAAGTCAAAACCCAGGCAAGTTGTCCTGGAACGCTTTCCATTCGCTTGCCGAGAGTGAATTCAAGAGGCAGGAGAGCGGCAGTCACCGTCCTCCGGCAGTCGGAAGGCTTCGCACACAAGCCCGCTTCTTTGCGGCTTCGTTCTTCGCCTCTTCTAAGCAACCGCGATCTCTGCTTCTCGGAGGCGAAGAAGCGGCTAGTTCGCGCACAGCTCAGTAAAGCGGCAGCAAAGCGCTCTGGAGCGCCGCTTCAAGCCGAAAGACGCCGGGAAGCGGCACTTTCCTCCGGATAGCTCCGGAGCCGCGCTTCTGCTTCTCTAGTCATCTCTATCTCAGCGAAAAGCTTTCCCACTCCATTTGGCAAGGGGAGAGCGTACCTGCACTGCACACTAACCGCGGTTTGCAAAGAAAGAGGATTTGCTGCACATTCCAAGGACACGGCTCTTTCCGAGGCAATCTGCAACCTGCTGTCAGATGGAAGTGCTCTCTGCCCTCTCCTGCCCAGCTCTAGGTACTAGCGGGCACTTTCCAGCCTGGCCGAGGCAAACAACCTCGAGAGATGTCACAGAGCCTAAATGGAGCACAGATGCTCAAAAGCAGCAAAGCTGAAGAGCCTGGCACAGCTTCACTAGTGTGCAATTGACTGACTGCGAAAAACAAAGCAGCAGAGCACCGGGCTTCTGGGCGCTGTGAAGGCAATTGCCAAAACCAGGCAGCTGCTCCTTCCCAAGCACAGGCAGCTGCCTATGTTCTTGCTTGTCGACAAACTCACCGCTGCCCTTCTTTTCAGCAGCTGCCACCGTCTTCGGTGCATCTCGGAGCCTCTGGCGACGAGCAAGACTTGCCAAGGTGGGACGCATCAGGACCAAGTCAAAACCCAGGCAAGTTGTCCTGGAACGCTTTCCATTCGCTTGCCGAGAGTGAATTCAAGAGGCAGGAGAGCGGCAGCCACCGTCCTCCGGCAGTCGGAAGGCTTGGCACACAAGCCCGCTTCTTTGCGGCTTCGTTCTTCGCCTCTTCCAAGCAACCGCGATCTCTGCTTCTCGGAGGCGCAGAAGCGGCTAATTCGCGCACAGCTCAGCAGAGCGCCAGCGGAGCGCTCCGGAGCGCCTCTTCAAGCCGAAAGACGCCGGGAAGCGGCACTTTCCTCCGGATAGCTCCGGAGCCGCGCTTCTGCTTCTCTAGTCATCTCTAGCTTAGCGAAAAGCTTTCCCACTCCATTTGGCAAGGGGAGAGTGTACCTACACTGCACACTAACCGCGGTTTGCAAAGAAAGAGGATTTGCTGCACATTCCAAGGACACGGCTCTTTCCGAGGCAATCTGCAACCTGCTGTCAGATGGAAGTGCTCTCTGCCCTCTCCTGCCCAGCTCTAGGTACTAGCGGGCACTTTCCAGCCTGGCCGAGGCAAACAACCTCCAGAGATGTCACAGAGCATAAGTGGAGCACAGATGCTCAAAAGCAGCAAAGCTGAAGAGCCTGGCACAGCTTCACTAGTGTGCAATTGACTGACTGCGAAAAACAAAGCAGCAGAGCACCGGGCTTCTGGGCGCTGTGAAGGCAATTGCCAAAACCAGGCAGCTGCTCCTTCCCAAGCACAGGCAGCTGCCTATGTTCTTGCTTGTCGACAAACTCACCGCTGCCCTTCTTTTCAGCAGCTGCCACCGTCTTCTGTGCATCTCGGAGCCTCTGGCGACGAGCAAGACTTGCCAAGGTGGGACGCATCAGGACCAAGTCAAAACCCAGGCAAGTTGTCCTGGAACGCTTTCCATTCGCTTGCCGAGAGTGAATTCAAGAGGCAGGAGAGCGGCAGCCACCGTCCTCCGGCAGTCGGAAGGCTTCGCACACAAGCCCGCTTCTTTGCGGCTTCGTTCTTCGCCTCTTCCAAGCAACCGCGATCTCTGCTTCTCGGAGGCGCAGAAGCGGCTAATTCGCGCACAGCTCAGCAGAGCGCCAGCGGAGCACTCCGGAGCGCCGCTTCAAGCCGAAAGACGCCGGGAAGCGCCACTTTCCTCCGGATAGCTCCGGAGCCGCGCTTCTGCTTCTCTAGTCATCTCTAGCTTAGCGAAAAGCTTTCCCACTCCATTTGGCAAGGGGAGAGTGTACCTACACTGCACACTAACCGCGGTTTGCAAAGAAAGAGGATTTGCTGCACATTCCAAGGACACGGCTCTTTCCGAGGCAATCTGCAACCTGCTGTCAGATGGAAGTGCTCTCTGCCCTCTCCTGCCCAGCTCTAGGTACTAGCGGGCACTTTCCAGCCTGGCCGAGGCAAACAACCTCGAGAGATGTCACAGAGCCTAAGTGGAGCACAGATGCTCAAAAGCAGCAAAGCTGAAGAGCCTGGCTCAGCTTCACTAGTGTGCAATTGACTGACTGCGAAAAAGAAAGCAGCAGAGCACCGGGCTTCTGGGCGCTGTGAAGGCAATTGCCAAAAGCAGGCAGCTGCTCCTTCCCAAGCACAGGCAGCTGCCTATGTTCTTGCTTGTCGACAAACTCACCGCTGCCCTTCTTTTCAGCAGCTGCCACCGTCTTCTGTGCATCTCGGAGCCTCTGGCGACGAGCAAGACTTGCCAAGGTGGGACGCATCAGGACCAAGTCAAAACCCAGGCAAGTTGTCCTGGAACGCTTTCCATTCGCTTGCCGAGAGTGAATTCAAGAGGCAGGAGAGCGGCAGCCACCGTCCTCCGGCAGTCGGAAGGCTTCGCACACAAGCCCGCTTGTTTGCGGCTTCGTTCTTCGCCTCTTCCAAGCAACCGCGATCTCTGCTTCTCGGAGGCGAAGAAGCGGCTAGTTCGCGCACAGCTCAGTAAAGCGGCAGCAAAGCGCTCTGGAGCGCCGCTTCAAGCCGAAAGACGCCGGGAAGCGGCACTTTCCTCCGGATAGCTCCGGAGCCGCGCTTCTGCTTCTCTAGTCATCTCTATCTCAGCGAAAAGCTTTCCCACTCCATTTGGCAAGGGGAGAGCGTACCTACACTGCACACTAACCGCGGTTTGCAAAGAAAGAGGATTTGCTGCACATTCCAAGGACACGGCTCTTTCCGAGGCAATCTGCAACCTGCTGTCAGATGGAAGTGCTCTCTGCCCTCTCCTGCCCAGCTCTAGGTACTAGCGGGCACTTTCCAGCCTGGCCGAGGCAAACAACCTCGAGAGATGTCACAGAGCCTAAGTGGAGCACAGATGCTCAAAAGCAGCAAAGCTGAAGAGCCTGGCTCAGCTTCACTAGTGTGCAATTGACTGACTGCGAAAAACAAAGCAGCAGAGCACCGGGCTTCTGGGCGCTGTGAAGGCAATTGCCAAAACCAGGCAGCTGCTCCTTCCCAAGCACAGGCAGCTGCCTATGTTCTTGCTTGTCGACAAACTCACCGCTGCCCTTCTTTTCAGCAGCTGCCACCGTCTTCTGTGCATCTCGGAGCCTCTGGCGACGAGCAAGACTTGCCAAGGTGGGAGGCATCAGGACCAAGTCAAAACCCAGGCAAGTTGTCCTGGAACGCTTTCCATTCGCTTGCCGAGAGTGAATTCAAGAGGCAGGAGAGCGGCAGCCACCGTCCTCCGGCAGTCGGAAGGCTTGGCACACAAGCCCGCTTCTTTGCGGCTTCGTTCTTCGCCTCTTCCAAGCAACCGCGATCTCTGCTTCTCGGAGGCGCAGAAGCGGCTAATTCGCGCACAGCTCAGCAGAGCGCCAGCGGAGCGCTCCGGAGCGCCTCTTCAAGCCGAAAGACGCCGGGAAGCGGCACTTTCCTCCGGATAGCTCCGGAGCCGCGCTTCTGCTTCTCTAGTCATCTCTAGCTTAGCGAAAAGCTTTCCCACTCCATTTGGCAAGGGGAGAGTGTACCTACACTGCACACTAACCGCGGTTTGCAAAGAAAGAGGATTTGCTGCACATTCCAAGGACACGGCTCTTTCCGAGGCAATCTGCAACCTGCTGTCAGATGGAAGTGCTCTCTGCCCTCTCCTGCCCAGCTCTAGGTACTAGCGGGCACTTTCCAGCCTGGGCGAGGCAAACAACCTCCAGAGATGTCACAGAGCCTAAGTGGAGCACAGATGCTCAAAAGCAGCAAAGCTGAAGAGCCTGGCTCAGCTTCACTAGTGTGCAATTGACTGACTGCGAAAAACAAAGCAGCAGAGCACCGGGCTTCTGGGCGCTGTGAAGGCAATTGCCAAAACCAGGCAGCTGCTCCTTCCCAAGCACAGGCAGCTGCCTATGTTCTTGCTTGTCGACAAACTCACCGCTGCCCTTCTTTTCAGCAGCTGCCACCGTCTTCTGTGCATCTCGGAGCCTCTGGCGTCGAGCAAGACTTGCCAAGGTGGGACGCATCAGGACCAAGTCAAAACCCAGGCAAGTTGTCCTGGAACGCTTTCCATTCGCTTGCCGAGAGTGAATTCAAGAGGCAGGAGAGCGGCAGCCACCGTCCTCCGGCAGTCGGAAGGCTTCGCACACAAGCCCGCTTCTTTGCGGCTTCGTTCTTCGCCTCTTCCAAGCAACCGCGATCTCTGCTTCTCGGAGGCGCAGAAGCGGCTAATTCGCGCACAGCTCAGCAGAGCGCCAGCGGAGCACTCCGGAGCGCCTCCTCAAGCCGAAAGACGCCGGGAAGAGGCACTTTCCTCCGGATAGCTCCGGAGCCGCGCTTCTGCTTCTCTAGTTATCTCTAGCTTAGCGAAAAGCTTTCCCACTCCATTTGGCAAGGGGAGAGTGTACCTACACTGCACACTAACCGCGGTTTGCAAAGAAAGAGGATTTGCTGCACATTCCAAGGACACGGCTCTTTCCGAGGCAATCTGCAACCTGCTGTCAGATGGAAGTGCTCTCTGCCCTCTCCTGCCCAGCTCTAGGTACTAGCGGGCACTTTCCAGCCTGGGCGAGGCAAACAACCTCCAGAGATGTCACAGAGCCTAAGTGGAGCACAGATGCTCAAAAGCAGCAAAGCTGAAGAGCCTGGCTCAGCTTCACTAGTGTGCAATTGACTGACTGCGAAAAACAAAGCAGCAGAGCACCGGGCTTCTGGGCGCTGTGAAGGCAATTGCCAAAACCAGGCAGCTGCTCCTTCCCAAGCACAGGCAGCTGCCTATGTTCTTGCTTGTCGACAAACTCACCGCTGCCCTTCTTTTCAGCAGCTGCCACCGTCTTCTGTGCATCTCGGAGCCTCTGGCGACGAGCAAGACTTGCCAAGGTGGGACGCATCAGGACCAAGTCAAAACCCAGGCAAGTTGTCCTGGAACGCTTTCCATTCGCTTGCCGAGAGTGAATTCAAGAGGCAGAAGAGCGGCAGCCACCGTCCTCCGGCAGTCGGAAGGCTTCGCACACAAGCCCGCTTCTTTGCGGCTTCGTTCTTCGCCTCTTCCAAGCAACCGCGATCTCTGCTTCTCGGAGGCGCAGAAGCGGCTAATTCGCGCACAGCTCAGCAGAGCGCCAGCGGAGCGCTCCGGAGCGCCTCTTCAAGGCGAAAGACGCCGGGAAGAGGCACTTTCCTCCGGATAGCTCCGGAGCCGCGCTTCTGCTTCTCTAGTCATCTCTAGCTTAGCGAAAAGCTTTCCCACTCCATTTGGCAAGGGGAGAGTGTACCTACACTGCACACTAACCGCGGTTTGCAAAAAAAGAGGATTTGCTGCACATTCCAAGGACACGGCTCTTTCCGAGGCAATCTGCAACCTGCTGTCAGATGGAAGTGCTCTCTGCCCTCTCCTGCCCAGCTCTAGGTACTAGCGGGCACTTTCCAGCCTGGCCGAGGCAAACAACCTCCAGAGATGTCACAGAGCCTAAGTGGAGCACAGATGCTCAAAAGCAGCAAAGCTGAAGAGCCTGGCTCAGCTTCACTAGTGTGCAATTGACTGACTGCGAAAAACAAAGCAGCAGAGCACCGGGCTTCTGGGCGCTGTGAAGGCAATTGCCAAAACCAGGCAGCTGCTCCTTCCCAAGCACAGGCAGCTGCCTATGTTCTTGCTTGTCGACAAACTCACCGCTGCCCTTCTTTTCAGCAGCTGCCACCGTCTTCTGTGCATCTCGGAGCCTCTGGCGACGAGCAAGACTTGCCAAGGTGGGAGGCATCAGGACCAAGTCAAAACCCAGGCAAGTTGTCCTGGAACGCTTTCCATTCGCTTGCCGAGAGTGAATTCAAGAGGCAGGAGAGCGGCAGCCACCGTCCTCCGGCAGTCGGAAGGCTTCGCACACAAGCCCGCTTCTTTGCGGCTTCGTTCTTCGCCTCTTCCAAGCAACCGCGATCTCTGCTTCTCGGAGGCGAAGAAGCGGCTAGTTCGCGCACAGCTCAGTAAAGCGGCAGCAAAGCGCTCTGGAGCGCCGCTTCAAGCCGAAAGACGCCGGGAAGCGGCACTTTCCTCCGGATAGCTCCGGAGCCGCGCTTCTGCTTCTCTAGTCATCTCTAGCTTAGCGAAAAGCTTTCCCACTCCATTTGGCAAGGGGAGAGCGTATCTGCACTGCACACTAACCGCGGTTTGCAAAGAAAGAGGATTTGCTGCACATTCCAAGGACACGGCTCTTTCCGAGGCAATCTGCAACCTGCTGTCAGATGGAAGTGCTCTCTGCCCTCTCCTGCCCAGCTCTAGGTACTAGCGGGCACTTTCCAGCCTGGCCGAGGCAAACAACCTCGAGAGATGTCACAGAGCCTAAGTGGAGCACAGATGCTCAAAAGCAGCAAAGCTGAAGAGCCTGGCTCAGCTTCACTAGTGTGCAATTGACTGACTGCGAAAAACAAAGCAGCAGAGCACCGGGCTTCTGGGCGCTGTGAAGGCAATTGCCAAAACCAGGCAGCTGCTCCTTCCCAAGCACAGGCAGCTGCCTATGTTCTTGCTTGTCGACAAACTCACCGCTGCCCTTCTTTTCAGCAGCTGCCACCGTCTTCTGTGCATCTCGGAGCCTCTGGCGACGAGCAAGACTTGCCAAGGTGGGACGCATCAGGACCAAGTCAAAACCCAGGCAAGTTGTCCTGGAACGCTTTCCATTCGCTTGCCGAGAGTGAATTCAAGAGGCAGGAGAGCGGCAGCCACCGTCCTCCGGCAGTCGGAAGGCTTCGCACACAAGCCCGCTTCTTTGCGGCTTCGTTCTTCGCCTCTTCCAAGCAACCGTTCTTCGCCTCTGCTTCTCGGAGGCGAAGAAGCGGCTAGTTCGCGCACAGCTCAGTAAAGCGGCAGCAAAGCGCTCTGGAGCGCCGCTTCAAGCCGAAAGACGCCGGGAAGCGGCACTTTCCTCCGGATAGCTCCGGAGCCGCGCTTCTGCTTCTCTAGTCATCTCTAGCTTAGCGAAAAGCTTTCCCACTCCATTTGGCAAGGGGAGAGTGTACCTACACTGCACACTAACCGCGGTTTGCAAAGAAAGAGGATTTGCTGCACATTCCAAGGACACGGCTCTTTCCGAGGCAATCTGCAACCTGCTGTCAGATGGAAGTGCTCTCTGCCCTCTCCTGCCCAGCTCTAGGTACTAGCGGGCACTTTCCAGCCTGGGCGAGGCAAACAACCTCCAGAGATGTCACAGAGCCTAAGTGGAGCACAGATGCTCAAAAGCAGCAAAGCTGAAGAGCCTGGCTCAGCTTCACTAGTGTGCAATTGACTGACTGCGAAAAACAAAGCAGCAGAGCACCGGGCTTCTGGGCGCTGTGAAGGCAATTGCCAAAACCAGGCAGCTGCTCCTTCCCAAGCACAGGCAGCTGCCTATGTTCTTGCTTGTCGACAAACTCACCGCTGCCCTTCTTTTCAGCAGCTGCCACCGTCTTCTGTGCATCTCGGAGCCTCTGGCGTCGAGCAAGACTTGCCAAGGTGGGACGCATCAGGACCAAGTCAAAACCCAGGCAAGTTGTCCTGGAACGCTTTCCATTCGCTTGCCGAGAGTGAATTCAAGAGGCAGGAGAGCGGCAGCCACCGTCCTCCGGCAGTCGGAAGGCTTCGCACACAAGCCCGCTTCTTTGCGGCTTCGTTCTTCGCCTCTTCCAAGCAACCGCGATCTCTGCTTCTCGGAGGCGCAGAAGCGGCTAATTCGCGCACAGCTCAGCAGAGCGCCAGCGGAGCACTCCGGAGCGCCTCCTCAAGCCGAAAGACGCCGGGAAGAGGCACTTTCCTCCGGATAGCTCCGGAGCCGCGCTTCTGCTTCTCTAGTCATCTCTAGCTTAGCGAAAAGCTTTCCCACTCCATTTGGCAAGGGGAGAGTGTACCTACACTGCACACTAACCGCGGTTTGCAAAGAAAGAGGATTTGCTGCACATTCCAAGGACACGGCTCTTTCCGAGGCAATCTGCAACCTGCTGTCAGATGGAAGTGCTCTCTGCCCTCTCCTGCCCAGCTCTAGGTACTAGCGGGCACTTTCCAGCCTGGGCGAGGCAAACAACCTCCAGAGATGTCACAGAGCCTAAGTGGAGCACAGATGCTCAAAAGCAGCAAAGCTGAAGAGCCTGGCTCAGCTTCACTAGTGTGCAATTGACTGACTGCGAAAAACAAAGCAGCAGAGCACCGGGCTTCTGGGCGCTGTGAAGGCAATTGCCAAAACCAGGCAGCTGCTCCTTCCCAAGCACAGGCAGCTGCCTATGTTCTTGCTTGTCGACAAACTCACCGCTGCCCTTCTTTTCAGCAGCTGCCACCGTCTTCTGTGCATCTCGGAGCCTCTGGCGACGAGCAAGACTTGCCAAGGTGGGACGCATCAGGACCAAGTCAAAACCCAGGCAAGTTGTCCTGGAACGCTTTCCATTCGCTTGCCGAGAGTGAATTCAAGAGGCAGAAGAGCGGCAGCCACCGTCCTCCGGCAGTCGGAAGGCTTCGCACACAAGCCCGCTTCTTTGCGGCTTCGTTCTTCGCCTCTTCCAAGCAACCGCGATCTCTGCTTCTCGGAGGCGCAGAAGCGGCTAATTCGCGCACAGCTCAGCAGAGCGCCAGCGGAGCGCTCCGGAGCGCCTCTTCAAGGCGAAAGACGCCGGGAAGAGGCACTTTCCTCCGGATAGCTCCGGAGCCGCGCTTCTGCTTCTCTAGTCATCTCTAGCTTAGCGAAAAGCTTTCCCACTCCATTTGGCAAGGGGAGAGTGTACCTACACTGCACACTAACCGCGGTTTGCAAAAAAAGAGGATTTGCTGCACATTCCAAGGACACGGCTCTTTCCGAGGCAATCTGCAACCTGCTGTCAGATGGAAGTGCTCTCTGCCCTCTCCTGCCCAGCTCTAGGTACTAGCGGGCACTTTCCAGCCTGGGCGAGGCAAACAACCTCCAGAGATGTCACAGAGCCTAAGTGGAGCACAGATGCTCAAAAGCAGCAAAGCTGAAGAGCCTGGCTCAGCTTCACTAGTGTGCAATTGACTGACTGCGAAAAACAAAGCAGCAGAGCACCGGGCTTCTGGGCGCTGTGAAGGCAATTGCCAAAACCAGGCAGCTGCTCCTTCCCAAGCACAGGCAGCTGCCTATGTTCTTGCTTGTCGACAAACTCACCGCTGCCCTTCTTTTCAGCAGCTGCCACCGTCTTCTGTGCATCTCGGAGCCTCTGGCGACGAGCAAGACTTGCCAAGGTGGGAGGCATCAGGACCAAGTCAAAACCCAGGCAAGTTGTCCTGGAACGCTTTCCATTCGCTTGCCGAGAGTGAATTCAAGAGGCAGGAGAGCGGCAGCCACCGTCCTCCGGCAGTCGGAAGGCTTGGCACACAAGCCCGCTTGTTTGCGGCTTCGTTCTTCGCCTCTTCCAAGCAACCGCGATCTCTGCTTCTCGGAGGCGAAGA
The DNA here is from genome assembly GCF_031753505.1 of Anomalospiza imberbis. Classification (NCBI taxonomy): domain Eukaryota; kingdom Metazoa; phylum Chordata; class Aves; order Passeriformes; family Viduidae; genus Anomalospiza; species Anomalospiza imberbis. The sequence continues at coordinate 37,989 of NW_027100374.1, read as the reverse complement.
AGCGGCTAGTTCGCGCACAGCTCAGTAAAGCGGCAGCAAAGCGCTCCGGAGCGCCGCTTCAAGCCGAAAGACGCCGGGAAGCGGCACTTTCCTCCGGATAGCTCCGGAGCCGCGCTTCTGCTTCTCTAGTCATCTCTATCTCAGCGAAAAGCTTTCCCACTCCATTTGGCAAGGGGAGAGCGTACCTGCACTGCACACTAACCGCGGTTTGCAAAGAAAGAGGATTTGCTGCACATTCCAAGGACACGGCTCTTTCCGAGGCAATCTGCAACCTGCTGTCAGATGGAAGTGCTCTCTGCCCTCTCCTGCCCAGCTCTAGGTACTAGCGGGCACTTTCCAGCCTGGCCGAGGCAAACAACCTCGAGAGATGTCACAGAGCCTAAGTGGAGCACAGATGCTCAAAAGCAGCAAAGCTGAAGAGCCTGGCTCAGCTTCACTAGTGTGCAATTGACTGACTGCGAAAAACAAAGCAGCAGAGCACCGGGCTTCTGGGCGCTGTGAAGGCAATTGCCAAAACCAGGCAGCTGCTCCTTCCCAAGCACAGGCAGCTGCCTATGTTCTTGCTTGTCGACAAACTCACCGCTGCCCTTCTTTTCAGCAGCTGCCACCGTCTTCGGTGCATCTCGGAGCCTCTGGCGACGAGCAAGACTTGCCAAGGTGGGACGCATCAGGACCAAGTCAAAACCCAGGCAAGTTGTCCTGGAACGCTTTCCATTCGCTTGCCGAGAGTGAATTCAAGAGGCAGGAGAGCGGCAGCCACCGTCCTCCGGCAGTCGGAAGGCTTCGCACACAAGCCCGCTTCTTTGCGGCTTCGTTCTTCGCCTCTTCCAAGCAACCGCGATCTCTGCTTCTCGGAGGCGCAGAAGCGGCTAATTCGCGCACAGCTCAGCAGAGCGCCAGCGGAGCGCTCCGGAGCGCCTCTTCAAGCCGAAAGACGCCGGGAAGCGGCACTTTCCTCCGGATAGCTCCGGAGCCGCGCTTCTGCTTCTCTAGTCATCTCTAGCTTAGCGAAAAGCTTTCCCACTCCATTTGGCAAGGGGAGAGTGTACCTACACTGCACACTAACCGCGGTTTGCAAAGAAAGAGGATTTGCTGCACATTCCAAGGACACGGCTCTTTCCGAGGCAATCTGCAACCTGCTGTCAGATGGAAGTGCTCTCTGCCCTCTCCTGCCCAGCTCTAGGTACTAGCGGGCACTTTCCAGCCTGGCCGAGGCAAACAACCTCCAGAGATGTCACAGAGCATAAGTGGAGCACAGATGCTCAAAAGCAGCAAAGCTGAAGAGCCTGGCTCAGCTTCACTAGTGTGCAATTGACTGACTGCGAAAAACAAAGCAGCAGAGCACCGGGCTTCTGGGCGCTGTGAAGGCAATTGCCAAAACCAGGCAGCTGCTCCTTCCCAAGCACAGGCAGCTGCCTATGTTCTTGCTTGTCGACAAACTCACCGCTGCCCTTCTTTTCAGCAGCTGCCACCGTCTTCTGTGCATCTCGGAGCCTCTGGCGACGAGCAAGACTTGCCAAGGTGGGACGCATCAGGACCAAGTCAAAACCCAGGCAAGTTGTCCTGGAACGCTTTCCATTCGCTTGCCGAGAGTGAATTCAAGAGGCAGGAGAGCGGCAGCCACCGTCCTCCGGCAGTCGGAAGGCTTCGCACACAAGCCCGCTTCTTTGCGGCTTCGTTCTTCGCCTCTTCCAAGCAACCGCGATCTCTGCTTCTCGGAGGCGCAGAAGCGGCTAATTCGCGCACAGCTCAGCAGAGCGCCAGCGGAGCGCTCTGGAGCGCCGCTTCAAGCCGAAAGACGCCGGGAAGCGCCACTTTCCTCCGGATAGCTCCGGAGCCGCGCTTCTGCTTCTCTAGTCATCTCTATCTCAGCGAAAAGCTTTCCCACTCCATTTGGCAAGGGGAGAGCGTACCTGCACTGCACACTAACCGCGGTTTGCAAAGAAAGAGGATTTGCTGCACATTCCAAGGACACGGCTCTTTCCGAGGCAATCTGCAACCTGCTGTCAGATGGAAGTGCTCTCTGCCCTCTCCTGCCCAGCTCTAGGTACTAGCGGGCACTTTCCAGCCTGGCCGAGGCAAACAACCTCCAGAGATGTCACAGAGCCTAAATGGAGCACAGATGCTCAAAAACAGCAAAGCTGAAGAGCCTGGCTCAGCTTCACTAGTGTGCAATTGACTGACTGCGAAAAACAAAGCAGCAGAGCACCGGGCTTCTGGGCGCTGTGAAGGCAATTGCCAAAACCAGGCAGCTGCTCCTTCCCAAGCACAGGCAGCTGCCTATGTTCTTGCTTGTCGACAAACTCACCGCTGCCCTTCTTTTCAGCAGCTGCCACCGTCTTCGGTGCATCTCGGAGCCTCTGGCGACGAGCAAGACTTGCCAAGGTGGGACGCATCAGGACCAAGTCAAAACCCAGGCAAGTTGTCCTGGAACGCTTTCCATTCGCTTGCCGAGAGTGAATTCAACAGGCAGGAGAGCGGCAGCCACCGTCCTCCGGCAGTCGGAAGGCTTGGCACACAAGCCCGCTTCTTTGCGGCTTCGTTCTTCGCCTCTTCCAAGCAACCGCGATCTCTGCTTCTCGGAGGCGCAGAAGCGGCTAATTCGCGCACAGCTCAGCAGAGCGCCAGCGGAGCGCTCCGGAGCGCCTCTTCAAGCCGAAAGACGCCGGGAAGCGGCACTTTCCTCCGGATAGCTCCGGAGCCGCGCTTCTGCTTCTCTAGTCATCTCTAGCTTAGCGAAAAGCTTTCCCACTCCATTTGGCAAGGGGAGAGTGTACCTACACTGCACACTAACCGCGGTTTGCAAAGAAAGAGGATTTGCTGCACATTCCAAGGACACGGCTCTTTCCGAGGCAATCTGCAACCTGCTGTCAGATGGAAGTGCTCTCTGCCCTCTCCTGCCCAGCTCTAGGTACTAGCGGGCACTTTCCAGCCTGGCCGAGGCAAACAACCTCCAGAGATGTCACAGAGCATAAGTGGAGCACAGATGCTCAAAAGCAGCAAAGCTGAAGAGCCTGGCACAGCTTCACTAGTGTGCAATTGACTGACTGCGAAAAACAAAGCAGCAGAGCACCGGGCTTCTGGGCGCTGTGAAGGCAATTGCCAAAACCAGGCAGCTGCTCCTTCCCAAGCACAGGCAGCTGCCTATGTTCTTGCTTGTCGACAAACTCACCGCTGCCCTTCTTTTCAGCAGCTGCCACCGTCTTCGGTGCATCTCGGAGCCTCTGGCGACGAGCAAGACTTGCCAAGGTGGGACGCATCAGGACCAAGTCAAAACCCAGGCAAGTTGTCCTGGAACGCTTTCCATTCGCTTGCCGAGAGTGAATTCAAGAGGCAGGAGAGCGGCAGCCACCGTCCTCCGGCAGTCGGAAGGCTTGGCACACAAGCCCGCTTCTTTGCGGCTTCGTTCTTCGCCTCTTCCAAGCAACCGCGATCTCTGCTTCTCGGAGGCGCAGAAGCGGCTAATTCGCGCACAGCTCAGCAGAGCGCCAGCGGAGCGCTCCGGAGCGCCTCTTCAAGCCGAAAGACGCCGGGAAGCGGCACTTTCCTCCGGATAGCTCCGGAGCCGCGCTTCTGCTTCTCTAGTCATCTCTAGCTTAGCGAAAAGCTTTCCCACTCCATTTGGCAAGGGGAGAGTGTACCTACACTGCACACTAACCGCGGTTTGCAAAGAAAGAGGATTTGCTGCACATTCCAAGGACACGGCTCTTTCCGAGGCAATCTGCAACCTGCTGTCAGATGGAAGTGCTCTCTGCCCTCTCCTGCCCAGCTCTAGGTACTAGCGGGCACTTTCCAGCCTGGCCGAGGCAAACAACCTCCAGAGATGTCACAGAGCATAAGTGGAGCACAGATGCTCAAAAGCAGCAAAGCTGAAGAGCCTGGCACAGCTTCACTAGTGTGCAATTGACTGACTGCGAAAAACAAAGCAGCAGAGCACCGGGCTTCTGGGCGCTGTGAAGGCAATTGCCAAAACCAGGCAGCTGCTCCTTCCCAAGCACAGGCAGCTGCCTATGTTCTTGCTTGTCGACAAACTCACCGCTGCCCTTCTTTTCAGCAGCTGCCACCGTCTTCTGTGCATCTCGGAGCCTCTGGCGACGAGCAAGACTTGCCAAGGTGGGACGCATCAGGACCAAGTCAAAACCCAGGCAAGTTGTCCTGGAACGCTTTCCATTCGCTTGCCGAGAGTGAATTCAAGAGGCAGGAGAGCGGCAGCCACCGTCCTCCGGCAGTCGGAAGGCTTCGCACACAAGCCCGCTTCTTTGCGGCTTCGTTCTTCGCCTCTTCCAAGCAACCGCGATCTCTGCTTCTCGGAGGCGCAGAAGCGGCTAATTCGCGCACAGCTCAGCAGAGCGCCAGCGGAGCACTCCGGAGCGCCGCTTCAAGCCGAAAGACGCCGGGAAGCGGCACTTTCCTCCGGATAGCTCCGGAGCCGCGCTTCTGCTTCTCTAGTCATCTCTAGCTTAGCGAAAAGCTTTCCCACTCCATTTGGCAAGGGGAGAGTGTACCTACACTGCACACTAACCGCGGTTTGCAAAGAAAGAGGATTTGCTGCACATTCCAAGGACACGGCTCTTTCCGAGGCAATCTGCAACCTGCTGTCAGATGGAAGTGCTCTCTGCCCTCTCCTGCCCAGCTCTAGGTACTAGCGGGCACTTTCCAGCCTGGCCGAGGCAAACAACCTCGAGAGATGTCACAGAGCCTAAGTGGAGCACAGATGCTCAAAAGCAGCAAAGCTGAAGAGCCTGGCTCAGCTTCACTAGTGTGCAATTGACTGACTGCGAAAAACAAAGCAGCAGAGCACCGGGCTTCTGGGCGCTGTGAAGGCAATTGCCAAAACCAGGCAGCTGCTCCTTCCCAAGCACAGGCAGCTGCCTATGTTCTTGCTTGTCGACAAACTCACCGCTGCCCTTCTTTTCAGCAGCTGCCACCGTCTTCGGTGCATCTCGGAGCCTCTGGCGACGAGCAAGACTTGCCAAGGTGGGACGCATCAGGACCAAGTCAAAACCCAGGCAAGTTGTCCTGGAACGCTTTCCATTCGCTTGCCGAGAGTGAATTCAAGAGGCAGGAGAGCGGCAGCCACCGTCCTCCGGCAGTCGGAAGGCTTCGCACACAAGCCCGCTTGTTTGCGGCTTCGTTCTTCGCCTCTTCCAAGCAACCGCGATCTCTGCTTCTCGGAGGCGAAGAAGCGGCTAGTTCGCGCACAGCTCAGTAAAGCGGCAGCAAAGCGCTCTGGAGCGCCGCTTCAAGCCGAAAGACGCCGGGAAGCGGCACTTTCCTCCGGATAGCTCCGGAGCCGCGCTTCTGCTTCTCTAGTCATCTCTATCTCAGCGAAAAGCTTTCCCACTCCATTTGGCAAGGGGAGAGCGTACCTACACTGCACACTAACCGCGGTTTGCAAAGAAAGAGGATTTGCTGCACATTCCAAGGACACGGCTCTTTCCGAGGCAATCTGCAACCTGCTGTCAGATGGAAGTGCTCTCTGCCCTCTCCTGCCCAGCTCTAGGTACTAGCGGGCACTTTCCAGCCTGGCCGAGGCAAACAACCTCCAGAGATGTCACAGAGCCTAAGTGGAGCACAGATGCTCAAAAGCAGCAAAGCTGAAGAGCCTGGCTCAGCTTCACTAGTGTGCAATTGACTGACTGCGAAAAACAAAGCAGCAGAGCACCGGGCTTCTGGGCGCTGTGAAGGCAATTGCCAAAACCAGGCAGCTGCTCCTTCCCAAGCACAGGCAGCTGCCTATGTTCTTGCTTGTCGACAAACTCACCGCTGCCCTTCTTTTCAGCAGCTGCCACCGTCTTCTGTGCATCTCGGAGCCTCTGGCGACGAGCAAGACTTGCCAAGGTGGGAGGCATCAGGACCAAGTCAAAACCCAGGCAAGTTGTCCTGGAACGCTTTCCATTCGCTTGCCGAGAGTGAATTCAAGAGGCAGGAGAGCGGCAGCCACCGTCCTCCGGCAGTCGGAAGGCTTCGCACACAAGCCCGCTTCTTTGCGGCTTCGTTCTTCGCCTCTTCCAAGCAACCGCGATCTCTGCTTCTCGGAGGCGCAGAAGCGGCTAATTCGCGCACAGCTCAGCAGAGCGCCAGCGGAGCACTCCGGAGCGCCTCTTCAAGCCGAAAGACGCCGGGAAGCGGCACTTTCCTCCGGATAGCTCCGGAGCCGCGCTTCTGCTTCTCTAGTCATCTCTAGCTTAGCGAAAAGCTTTCCCACTCCATTTGGCAAGGGGAGAGTGTACCTACACTGCACACTAACCGCGGTTTGCAAAGAAAGAGGATTTGCTGCACATTCCAAGGACACGGCTCTTTCCGAGGCAATCTGCAACCTGCTGTCAGATGGAAGTGCTCTCTGCCCTCTCCTGCCCAGCTCTAGGTACTAGCGGGCACTTTCCAGCCTGGGCGAGGCAAACAACCTCCAGAGATGTCACAGAGCCTAAGTGGAGCACAGATGCTCAAAAGCAGCAAAGCTGAAGAGCCTGGCACAGCTTCACTAGTGTGCAATTGACTGACTGCGAAAAACAAAGCAGCAGAGCACCGGGCTTCTGGGCGCTGTGAAGGCAATTGCCAAAACCAGGCAGCTGCTCCTTCCCAAGCACAGGCAGCTGCCTATGTTCTTGCTTGTCGACAAACTCACCGCTGCCCTTCTTTTCAGCAGCTGCCACCGTCTTCTGTGCATCTCGGAGCCTCTGGCGTCGAGCAAGACTTGCCAAGGTGGGACGCATCAGGACCAAGTCAAAACCCAGGCAAGTTGTCCTGGAACGCTTTCCATTCGCTTGCCGAGAGTGAATTCAAGAGGCAGGAGAGCGGCAGCCACCGTCCTCCGGCAGTCGGAAGGCTTCGCACACAAGCCCGCTTCTTTGCGGCTTCGTTCTTCGCCTCTTCCAAGCAACCGCGATCTCTGCTTCTCGGAGGTGCAGAAGCGGCTAATTCGCGCACAGCTCAGCAGAGCGCCAGCGGAGCACTCCGGAGCGCCTCCTCAAGCCGAAAGACGCCGGGAAGAGGCACTTTCCTCCGGATAGCTCCGGAGCCGCGCTTCTGCTTCTCTAGTCATCTCTAGCTTAGCGAAAAGCTTTCCCACTCCATTTGGCAAGGGGAGAGTGTACCTACACTGCACACTAACCGCGGTTTGCAAAGAAAGAGGATTTGCTGCACATTCCAAGGACACGGCTCTTTCCGAGGCAATCTGCAACCTGCTGTCAGATGGAAGTGCTCTCTGCCCTCTCCTGCCCAGCTCTAGGTACTAGCGGGCACTTTCCAGCCTGGCCGAGGCAAACAACCTCGAGAGATGTCACAGAGCATAAGTGGAGCACAGATGCTCAAAAGCAGCAAAGCTGAAGAGCCTGGCTCAGCTTCACTAGTGTGCAATTGACTGACTGCGAAAAACAAAGCAGCAGAGCACCGGGCTTCTGGGCGCTGTGAAGGCAATTGCCAAAACCAGGCAGCTGCTCCTTCCCAAGCACAGGCAGCTGCCTATGTTCTTGCTTGTCGACAAACTCACCGCTGCCCTTCTTTTCAGCAGCTGCCACCGTCTTCTGTGCATCTCGGAGCCTCTGGCGACGAGCAAGACTTGCCAAGGTGGGACGCATCAGGACCAAGTCAAAACCCAGGCAAGTTGTCCTGGAACGCTTTCCATTCGCTTGCCGAGAGTGAATTCAAGAGGCAGAAGAGCGGCAGCCACCGTCCTCCGGCAGTCGGAAGGCTTCGCACACAAGCCCGCTTCTTTGCGGCTTCGTTCTTCGCCTCTTCCAAGCAACCGCGATCTCTGCTTCTCGGAGGCGCAGAAGCGGCTAATTCGCGCACAGCTCAGCAGAGCGCCAGCGGAGCGCTCCGGAGCGCCTCTTCAAGGCGAAAGACGCCGGGAAGAGGCACTTTCCTCCGGATAGCTCCGGAGCCGCGCTTCTGCTTCTCTAGTCATCTCTAGCTTAGCGAAAAGCTTTCCCACTCCATTTGGCAAGGGGAGAGTGTACCTACACTGCACACTAACCGCGGTTTGCAAAAAAAGAGGATTTGCTGCACATTCCAAGGACACGGCTCTTTCCGAGGCAATCTGCAACCTGCTGTCAGATGGAAGTGCTCTCTGCCCTCTCCTGCCCAGCTCTAGGTACTAGCGGGCACTTTCCAGCCTGGCCGAGGCAAACAACCTCCAGAGATGTCACAGAGCCTAAGTGGAGCACAGATGCTCAAAAGCAGCAAAGCTGAAGAGCCTGGCTCAGCTTCACTAGTGTGCAATTGACTGACTGCGAAAAAGAAAGCAGCAGAGCACCGGGCTTCTGGGCGCTGTGAAGGCAATTGCCAAAACCAGGCAGCTGCTCCTTCCCAAGCACAGGCAGCTGCCTATGTTCTTGCTTGTCGACAAACTCACCGCTGCCCTTCTTTTCAGCAGCTGCCACCGTCTTCTGTGCATCTCGGAGCCTCTGGCGACGAGCAAGACTTGCCAAGGTGGGACGCATCAGGACCAAGTCAAAACCCAGGCAAGTTGTCCTGGAACGCTTTCCATTCGCTTGCCGAGAGTGAATTCAACAGGCAGGAGAGCGGCAGCCACCGTCCTCCGGCAGTCGGAAGGCTTCGCACACAAGCCCGCTTCTTTGCGGCTTCGTTCTTCGCCTCTTCCAAGCAACCGCGATCTCTGCTTCTCGGAGGCGCAGAAGCGGCTAATTCGCGCACAGCTCAGCAGAGCGCCAGCGGAGCGCTCCGGAGCGCCTCTTCAAGCCGAAAGACGCCGGGAAGCGGCACTTTCCTCCGGATAGCTCCGGAGCCGCGCTTCTGCTTCTCTAGTCATCTCTAGCTTAGCGAAAAGCTTTCCCACTCCATTTGGCAAGGGGAGAGCGTACCTACACTGCACACTAACCGCGGTTTGCAAAGAAAGAGGATTTGCTGCACATTCCAAGGACACGGCTCTTTCCGAGGCAATCTGCAACCTGCTGTCAGATGGAAGTGCTCTCTGCCCTCTCCTGCCCAGCTCTAGGTACTAGCGGGCACTTTCCAGCCTGGCCGAGGCAAACAACCTCCAGAGATGTCACAGAGCCTAAGTGGAGCACAGATGCTCAAAAGCAGCAAAGCTGAAGAGCCTGGCACAGCTTGACTAGTGTGCAATTGACTGACTGCGAAAAACAAAGCAGCAGAGCACCGGGCTTCTGGGCGCTGTGAAGGCAATTGCCAAAACCAGGCAGCTGCTCCTTCCCAAGCACAGGCAGCTGCCTATGTTCTTGCTTGTCGACAAACTCACCGCTGCCCTTCTTTTCAGCAGCTGCCACCGTCTTCTGTGCATCTCGGAGCCTCTGGCGACGAGCAAGACTTGCCAAGGTGGGACGCATCAGGACCAAGTCAAAACCCAGGCAAGTTGTCCTGGAACGCTTTCCATTCGCTTGCCGAGAGTGAATTCAAGAGGCAGGAGAGCGGCAGCCACCGTCCTCCGGCAGTCGGAAGGCTTCGCACACAAGCCCGCTTCTTTGCGGCTTCGTTCTTCGCCTCTTCCAAGCAACCGCGATCTCTGCTTCTCGGAGGTGCAGAAGCGGCTAATTCGCGCACAGCTCAGCAGAGCGCCAGCGGAGCACTCCGGAGCGCCTCTTCAAGCCGAAAGACGCCGGGAAGCGGCACTTTCCTCCGGATAGCTCCGGAGCCGCGCTTCTGCTTCTCTAGTCATCTCTAGCTTAGCGAAAAGCTTTCCCACTCCATTTGGCAAGGGGAGAGTGTACCTACACTGCACACTAACCGCGGTTTGCAAAGAAAGAGGATTTGCTGCACATTGCAAGGACACGGCTCTTTCCGAGGCAATCTGCAACCTGCTGTCAGATGGAAGTGCTCTCTGCCCTCTCCTGCCCAGCTCTAGGTACTAGCGGGCACTTTCCAGCCTCGCCGAGGCAAACAACCTCGAGAGATGTCACAGAGCATAAGTGGAGCACAGATGCTCAAAAGCAGCAAAGCTGAAGAGCCTGGCACAGCTTCACTAGTGTGCAATTGACTGACTGCGAAAAACAAAGCAGCAGAGCACCGGGCTTCTGGGCGCTGTGAAGGCAATTGCCAAAACCAGGCAGCTGCTCCTTCCCAAGCACAGGCAGCTGCCTATGTTCTTGCTTGTCGACAAACTCACCGCTGCCCTTCTTTTCAGCAGCTGCCACCGTCTTCTGTGCATCTCGGAGCCTCTGGCGACGAGCAAGACTTGCCAAGGTGGGACGCATCAGGACCAAGTCAAAACCCAGGCAAGTTGTCCTGGAACGCTTTCCATTCGCTTGCCGAGAGTGAATTCAAGAGGCAGGAGAGCGGCAGCCACCGTCCTCCGGCAGTCGGAAGGCTTCGCACACAAGCCCGCTTCTTTGCGGCTTCGTTCTTCGCCTCTTCCAAGCAACCGCGATCTCTGCTTCTCGGAGGCGCAGAAGCGGCTAATTCGCGCACAGCTCAGCAGAGCGCCAGCGGAGCACTCCGGAGCGCCTCTTCAAGGCGAAAGACGCCGGGAAGAGGCACTTTCCTCCGGATAGCTCCGGAGCCGCGCTTCTGCTTCTCTAGTCATCTCTAGCTTAGCGAAAAGCTTTCCCACTCCATTTGGCAAGGGGAGAGCGTACCTACACTGCACACTAACCGCGGTTTGCAAAGAAAGAGGATTTGCTGCACATTCCAAGGACACGGCTCTTTCCGAGGCAATCTGCAACCTGCTGTCAGATGGAAGTGCTCTCTGCCCTCTCCTGCCCAGCTCTAGGTACTAGCGGGCACTTTCCAGCCTGGCCGAGGCAAACAACCTCCAGAGATGTCACAGAGCCTAAGTGGAGCACAGATGCTCAAAAGCAGCAAAGCTGAAGAGCCTGGCTCAGCTTCACTAGTGTGCAATTGACTGACTGCGAAAAACAAAGCAGCAGAGCACCGGGCTTCTGGGCGCTGTGAAGGCAATTGCCAAAACCAGGCAGCTGCTCCTTCCCAAGCACAGGCAGCTGCCTATGTTCTTGCTTGTCGACAAACTCACCGCTGCCCTTCTTTTCAGCAGCTGCCACCGTCTTCTGTGCATCTCGGAGCCTCTGGCGACGAGCAAGACTTGCCAAGGTGGGACGCATCAGGACCAAGTCAAAACCCAGGCAAGTTGTCCTGGAACGCTTTCCATTCGCTTGCCGAGAGTGAATTCAAGAGGCAGGAGAGCGGCAGCCACCGTCCTCCGGCAGTCGGAAGGCTTCGCACACAAGCCCGCTTCTTTGCGGCTTCGTTCTTCGCCTCTTCCAAGCAACCGCCATCTCTGCTTCTCGGAGGCGCAGAAGCGGCTAATTCGCGCACAGCTCAGCAGAGCGCCAGCGGAGCGCTCCGGAGCGCCTCTTCAAGCCGAAAGACACCGGGAAGCGGCACTTTCCTCCGGATAGCTCCGGAGCCGCGCTTCTGCTTCTCTAGTCATCTCTAGCTTAGCGAAAAGCTTTCCCACTCCATTTGGCAAGGGGAGAGCGTACCTACACTGCACACTAACCGCGGTTTGCAAAGAAAGAGGATTTGCTGCACATTCCAAGGACACGGCTCTTTCCGAGGCAATCTGCAACCTGCTGTCAGATGGAAGTGCTCTCTGCCCTCTCCTGCCCAGCTCTAGGTACTAGCGGGCACTTTCCAGCCTGGCCGAGGCAAACAACCTCCAGAGATGTCACAGAGCATAAGTGGAGCACAGATGCTCAAAAGCAGCAAAGCTGAAGAGCCTGGCACAGCTTGACTAGTGTGCAATTGACTGACTGCGAAAAACAAAGCAGCAGAGCACCGGGCTTCTGGGCGCTGTGAAGGCAATTGCCAAAACCAGGCAGCTGCTCCTTCCCAAGCACAGGCAGCTGCCTATGTTCTTGCTTGTCGACAAACTCACCGCTGCCCTTCTTTTCAGCAGCTGCCACCGTCTTCTGTGCATCTCGGAGCCTCTGGCGACGAGCAAGACTTGCCAAGGTGGGACGCATCAGGACCAAGTCAAAACCCAGGCAAGTTGTCCTGGAACGCTTTCCATTCGCTTGCCGAGAGTGAATTCAAGAGGCAGGAGAGCGGCAGCCACCGTCCTCCGGCAGTCGGAAGGCTTCGCACACAAGCCCGCTTCTTTGCGGCTTCGTTCTTCGCCTCTTCCAAGCAACCGCGATCTCTGCTTCTCGGAGGTGCAGAAGCGGCTAATTCGCGCACAGCTCAGCAGAGCGCCAGCGGAGCGCTCCGGAGCGCCTCTTCAAGCCGAAAGACACCGGGAAGCGGCACTTTCCTCCGGATAGCTCCGGAGCCGCGCTTCTGCTTCTCTAGTCATCTCTAGCTTAGCGAAAAGCTTTCCCACTCCATTTGGCAAGGGGAGAGCGTACCTGCACTGCACACTAACCGCGGTTTGCAAAGAAAGAGGATTTGCTGCACATTCCAAGGACACGGCTCTTTCCGAGGCAATCTGCAACCTGCTGTCAGATGGAAGTGCTCTCTGCCCTCTCCTGCCCAGCTCTAGGTACTAGCGGGCACTTGCCAGCCTGGCCGAGGCAAACAACCTCCAGAGATGTCACAGAGCCTAAGTGGAGCACAGATGCTCAAAAGCAGCAAAGCTGAAGAGCCTGGCTCAGCTTCACTAGTGTGCAATTGACTGACTGCGAAAAACAAAGCAGCAGAGCACCGGGCTTCTGGGCGCTGTGAAGGCAATTGCCAAAACCAGGCAGCTGCTCCTTCCCAAGCACAGGCAGCTGCCTATGTTCTTGCTTGTCGACAAACTCACCGCTGCCCTTCTTTTCAGCAGCTGCCACCGTCTTCTGTGCATCTCGGAGCCTCTGGCGACGAGCAAGACTTGCCAAGGTGGGAGGCATCAGGACCAAGTCAAAACCCAGGCAAGTTGTCCTGGAACGCTTTCCATTCGCTTGCCGAGAGTGAATTCAAGAGGCAGGAGAGCGGCAGCCACCGTCCTCCGGCAGTCGGAAGGCTTGGCACACAAGCCCGCTTCTTTGCGGCTTCGTTCTTCGCCTCTTCCAAGCAACCGCCATCTCTGCTTCTCGGAGGCGAAGAAGCGGCTAATTTGCGCACAGCTCAGTAGAGCGGCAGCAAAGCCTCCGGAGCGCCGCTTCAAGCCGAAAGACGCCGGGAAGCGGCACTTTCCTCCGGATAGCTCCGGAGCCGCGCTTCTGCTTCTCTAGTCATCGCTATCTTAGCGAAAAGCTTTCCCACTCCATTTGGCAAGGGGAGAGCGTACCTGCACTGCACACTAACCGCGGTTTGCAAAGAAAGAGGATTTGCTGCACATTCCAAGGACACGGCTCTTTCCGAGGCAATCTGCAACCTGCTGTCAGATGGAAGTGCTCTCTGCCCTCTCCTGCCCAGCTCTAGGTACTAGCGGGCACTTTCCAGCCTGGCCGAGGCAAACAACCTCCAGAGATGTCACAGAGCATAAGTGGAGCACAGATGCTCAAAAGCAGCAAAGCTGAAGAGCCTGGCTCAGCTTCACTAGTGTGCAATTGACTGACTGCGAAAAACAAAGCAGCAGAGCACCGGGCTTCTGGGCGCTGTGAAGGCAATTGCCAAAACCAGGCAGCTGCTCCTTCCCAAGCACAGGCAGCTGCCTATGTTCTTGCTTGTCGACAAACTCACCGCTGCCCTTCTTTTCAGCAGCTGCCACCGTCTTCTGTGCATCTCGGAGCCTCTGGCGACGAGCAAGACTTGCCAAGGTGGGACGCATCAGGACCAAGTCAAAACCCAGGCAAGTTGTCCTGGAACGCTTTCCATTCGCTTGCCGAGAGTGAATTCAAGAGGCAGGAGAGCGGCAGCCACCGTCCTCCGGCAGTCGGAAGGCTTCGCACACAAGCCCGCTTCTTTGCGGCTTCGTTCTTCGCCTCTTCCAAGCAACCGCGATCTCTGCTTCTCGGAGGTGCAGAAGCGGCTAATTCGCGCACAGCTCAGCAGAGCGCCAGCGGAGCGCTCCGGAGCGCCTCTTCAAGCCGAAAGACGCCGGGAAGCGGCACTTTCCTCCGGATAGCTCCGGAGCCGCGCTTCTGCTTCTCTAGTCATCTCTAGCTTAGCAAAAAGCTTTCCCACTCCATTTGGCAAGGGGAGAGTGTACCTACACTGCACACTAACCGCGGTTTGCAAAGAAAGAGGATTTGCTGCACATTGCAAGGACACGGCTCTTTCCGAGGCAATCTGCAACCTGCTGTCAGATGGAAGTGCTCTCTGCCCTCTCCTGCCCAGCTCTAGGTACTAGCGGGCACTTTCCAGCCTGGCCGAGGCAAACAACCTCGAGAGATGTCACAGAGCATAAGTGGAGCACAGATGCTCAAAAGCAGCAAAGCTGAAGAGCCTGGCTCAGCTTCACTAGTGTGCAATTGACTGACTGCGAAAAACAAAGCAGCAGAGCACCGGGCTTCTGGGCGCTGTGAAGGCAATTGCCAAAACCAGGCAGCTGCTCCTTCCCAAGCACAGGCAGCTGCCTATGTTCTTGCTTGTCGACAAACTCACCGCTGCCCTTCTTTTCAGCAGCTGCCACCGTCTTCTGTGCATCTCGGAGCCTCTGGCGACGAGCAAGACTTGCCAAGGTGGGAGGCATCAGGACCAAGTCAAAACCCAGGCAAGTTGTCCTGGAACGCTTTCCATTCGCTTGCCGAGAGTGAATTCAAGAGGCAGGAGAGCGGCAGCCACCGTCCTCCGGCAGTCGGAAGGCTTGGCACACAAGCCCGCTTCTTTGCGGCTTCGTTCTTCGCCTCTTCCAAGCAACCGCGATCTCTGCTTCTCGGAGGTGCAGAAGCGGCTAATTCGCGCACAGCTCAGCAGAGCGCCAGCGGAGCGCTCCGGAGCGCCTCTTCAAGCCGAAAGACGCCGGGAAGCGGCACTTTCCTCCGGATAGCTCCGGAGCCGCGCTTCTGCTTCTCTAGTCATCTCTAGCTTAGCGAAAAGCTTTCCCACTCCATTTGGCAAGGGGAGAGTGTACCTACACTGCACACTAACCGCGGTTTGCAAAGAAAGAGGATTTGCTGCACATTGCAAGGACACGGCTCTTTCCGAGGCAATCTGCAACCTGCTGTCAGATGGAAGTGCTCTCTGCCCTCTCCTGCCCAGCTCTAGGTACTAGCGGGCACTTTCCAGCCTGGCCGAGGCAAACAACCTCGAGAGATGTCACAGAGCATAAGTGGAGCACAGATGCTCAAAAGCAGCAAAGCTGAAGAGCCTGGCTCAGCTTCACTAGTGTGCAATTGACTGACTGCGAAAAACAAAGCAGCAGAGCACCGGGCTTCTGGGCGCTGTGAAGGCAATTGCCAGAACCAGGCAGCTGCTCCTTCCCAAGCACAGGCAGCTGCCTATGTTCTTGCTTGTCGACAAACTCACCGCTGCCCTTCTTTTCAGCAGCTGCCACCGTCTTCTGTGCATCTCGGAGCCTCTGGCGACGAGCAAGACTTGCCAAGGTGGGAGGCATCAGGACCAAGTCAAAACCCAGGCAAGTTGTCCTGGAACGCTTTCCATTCGCTTGCCGAGAGTGAATTCAAGAGGCAGGAGAGCGGCAGCCACCGTCCTCCGGCAGTCGGAAGGCTTGGCACACAAGCCCGCTTCTTTGCGGCTTCGTTCTTCGCCTCTTCCAAGCAACCGCGATCTCTGCTTCTCGGAGGCGCAGAAGCGGCTAATTCGCGCACAGCTCAGCAGAGCGCCAGCGGAGCGCTCCGGAGCGCCTCTTCAAGCCGAAAGACGCCGGGAAGCGGCACTTTCCTCCGGATAGCTCCGGAGCCGCGCTTCTGCTTCTCTAGTCATCTCTAGCTTAGCGAAAAGCTTTCCCACTCCATTTGGCAAGGGGAGAGCGTACCTACACTGCACACTAACCGCGGTTTGCAAAGAAAGAGGATTTGCTGCACATTCCAAGGACACGGCTCTTTCCGAGGCAATCTGCAACCTGCTGTCAGATGGAAGTGCTCTCTGCCCTCTCCTGCCCAGCTCTAGGTACTAGCGGGCACTTGCCAGCCTGGGCGAGGCAAACAACCTCCAGAGATGTCACAGAGCATAAGTGGAGCACAGATGCTCAAAAGCAGCAAAGCTGAAGAGCCTGGCTCAGCTTCACTAGTGTGCAATTGACTGACTGCGAAAAAGAAAGCAGCAGAGCACCGGGCTTCTGGGCGCTGTGAAGGCAATTGCCAAAACCAGGCAGCTGCTCCTTCCCAAGCACAGGCAGCTGCCTATGTTCTTGCTTGTCGACAAACTCACCGCTGCCCTTCTTTTCAGCAGCTGCCACCGTCTTCTGTGCATCTCGGAGCCTCTGGCGACGAGCAAGACTTGCCAAGGTGGGACGCATCAGGACCAAGTCAAAACCCAGGCAAGTTGTCCTGGAACGCTTTCCATTCGCTTGCCGAGAGTGAATTCAAGAGGCAGGAGAGCGGCAGCCACCGTCCTCCGGCAGTCGGAAGGCTTCGCACACAAGCCCGCTTCTTTGCGGCTTCGTTCTTCGCCTCTTCCAAGCAACCGCGATCTCTGCCTCTCGGAGGCGCAGAAGCGGCTAATTCGCGCACAGCTCAGCAGAGCGCCAGCGGAGCGCTCCGGAGCGCCTCTTCAAGCCGAAAGACGCCGGGAAGCGGCACTTTCCTCCGGATAGCTCCGGAGCCGCGCTTCTGCTTCTCTAGTCATCTCTAGCTTAGCGAAAAGCTTTCCCACTCCATTTGGCAAGGGGAGAGTGTACCTACACTGCACACTAACCGCGATTTGCAAAGAAAGAGGATTTGCTGCACATTGCAAGGACACGGCTCTTTCCGAGGCAATCTGCAACCTGCTGTCAGATGGAAGTGCTCTCTGCCCTCTCCTGCCCAGCTCTAGGTACTAGCGGGCACTTTCCAGCCTGGCCGAGGCAAACAACCTCGAGAGATGTCACAGAGCCTAAGTGGAGCACAGATGCTCAAAAGCAGCAAAGCTGAAGAGCCTGGCTCAGCTTCACTAGTGTGCAATTGACTGACTGCGAAAAACAAAGCAGCAGAGCACCGGGCTTCTGGGCGCTGTGAAGGCAATTGCCAAAACCAGGCAGCTGCTCCTTCCCAAGCACAGGCAGCTGCCTATGTTCTTGCTTGTCGACAAACTCACCGCTGCCCTTCTTTTCAGCAGCTGCCACCGTCTTCTGTGCATCTCGGAGCCTCTGGCGACGAGCAAGACTTGCCAAGGTGGGAGGCATCAGGACCAAGTCAAAACCCAGGCAAGTTGTCCTGGAACGCTTTCCATTCGCTTGCCGAGAGTGAATTCAAGAGGCAGGAGAGCGGCAGCCACCGTCCTCCGGCAGTCGGAAGGCTTCGCACACAAGCCCGCTTCTTTGCGGCTTCGTTCTTCGCCTCTTCCAAGCAACCGCGATCTCTGCTTCTCGGAGGCGCAGAAGCGGCTAATTCGCGCACAGCTCAGCAGAGCGCCAGCGGAGCGCTCCGGAGCGCCTCTTCAAGCCGAAAGACGCCGGGAAGCGGCACTTTCCTCCGGATAGCTCCGGAGCCGCGCTTCTGCTTCTCTAGTCATCTCTAGCTTAGCGAAAAGCTTTCCCACTCCATTTGGCAAGGGGAGAGTGTACCTACACTGCACACTAACCGCGGTTTGCAAAGAAAGAGGATTTGCTGCACATTCCAAGGACACGGCTCTTTCCGAGGCAATCTGCAACCTGCTGTCAGATGGAAGTGCTCTCTGCCCTCTCCTGCCCAGCTCTAGGTACTAGCGGGCACTTTCCAGCCTGGCCGAGGCAAACAACCTCGAGAGATGTCACAGAGCCTAAGTGGAGCACAGATGCTCAAAAGCAGCAAAGCTGAAGAGCCTGGCTCAGCTTCACTAGTGTGCAATTGACTGACTGCGAAAAACAAAGCAGCAGAGCACCGGGCTTCTGGGCGCTGTGAAGGCAATTGCCAAAACCAGGCAGCTGCTCCTTCCCAAGCACAGGCAGCTGCCTATGTTCTTGCTTGTCGACAAACTCACCGCTGCCCTTCTTTTCAGCAGCTGCCACCGTCTTCTGTGCATCTCGGAGCCTCTGGCGACGAGCAAGACTTGCCAAGGTGGGAGGCATCAGGACCAAGTCAAAACCCAGGCAAGTTGTCCTGGAACGCTTTCCATTCGCTTGCCGAGAGTGAATTCAAGAGGCAGGAGAGCGGCAGCCACCGTCCTCCGGCAGTCGGAAGGCTTGGCACACAAGCCCGCTTCTTTGCGGCTTCGTTCTTCGCCTCTTCCAAGCAACCGCGATCTCTGCTTCTCGGAGGCGCAGAAGCGGCTAATTCGCGCACAGCTCAGCAGAGCGCCAGCGGAGCGCTCCGGAGCGCCTCTTCAAGCCAAAAGACGCCGGGAAGCGGCACTTTCCTCCGGATAGCTCCGGAGCCGCGCTTCTGCTTCTCTAGTCATCTCTAGCTTAGCGAAAAGCTTTCCCACTCCATTTGGCAAGGGGAGAGTGTACCTACACTGCACACTAACCGCGGTTTGCAAAGAAAGAGGATTTGCTGCACATTCCAAGGACACGGCTCTTTCCGAGGCAATCTGCAACCTGCTGTCAGATGGAAGTGCTCTCTGCCCTCTCCTGCCCAGCTCTAGGTACTAGCGGGCACTTTCCAGCCTGGCCGAGGCAAACAACCTCCAGAGATGTCACAGAGCCTAAGTGGAGCACAGATGCTCAAAAGCAGCAAAGCTGAAGAGCCTGGCTCAGCTTCACTAGTGTGCAATTGACTGACTGCGAAAAACAAAGCAGCAGAGCACCGGGCTTCTGGGCGCTGTGAAGGCAATTGCCAAAACCAGGCAGCTGCTCCTTCCCAAGCACAGGCAGCTGCCTATGTTCTTGCTTGTCGACAAACTCACCGCTGCCCTTCTTTTCAGCAGCTGCCACCGTCTTCTGTGCATCTCGGAGCCTCTGGCGACGAGCAAGACTTGCCAAGGTGGGACGCATCAGGACCAAGTCAAAACCCAGGCAAGTTGTCCTGGAACGCTTTCCATTCGCTTGCCGAGAGTGAATTCAAGAGGCAGGAGAGCGGCAGCCACCGTCCTCCGGCAGTCGGAAGGCTTCGCACACAAGCCCGCTTCTTTGCGGCTTCGTTCTTCGCCTCTTCCAAGCAACCGCGATCTCTGCTTCTCGGAGGCGCAGAAGCGGCTAATTCGCGCACAGCTCAGCAGAGCGCCAGCGGAGCGCTCCGGAGCGCCTCTTCAAGCCGAAAGACGCCGGGAAGCGGCACTTTCCTCCGGATAGCTCCGGAGCCGCGCTTCTGCTTCTCTAGTCATCTCTAGCTTAGCGAAAAGCTTTCCCACTCCATTTGGCAAGGGGAGAGTGTACCTACACTGCACACTAACCGCGGTTTGCAAAGAAAGAGGATTTGCTGCACATTCCAAGGACACGGCTCTTTCCGAGGCAATCTGCAACCTGCTGTCAGATGGAAGTGCTCTCTGCCCTCTCCTGCCCAGCTCTAGGTACTAGCGGGCACTTTCCAGCCTGGCCGAGGCAAACAACCTCGAGAGATGTCACAGAGCCTAAGTGGAGCACAGATGCTCAAAAGCAGCAAAGCTGAAGAGCCTGGCTCAGCTTCACTAGTGTGCAATTGACTGACTGCGAAAAACAAAGCAGCAGAGCACCGGGCTTCTGGGCGCTGTGAAGGCAATTGCCAAAACCAGGCAGCTGCTCCTTCCCAAGCACAGGCAGCTGCCTATGTTCTTGCTTGTCGACAAACTCACCGCTGCCCTTCTTTTCAGCAGCTGCCACCGTCTTCTGTGCATCTCGGAGCCTCTGGCGACGAGCAAGACTTGCCAAGGTGGGAGGCATCAGGACCAAGTCAAAACCCAGGCAAGTTGTCCTGGAACGCTTTCCATTCGCTTGCCGAGAGTGAATTCAAGAGGCAGGAGAGCGGCAGCCACCGTCCTCCGGCAGTCGGAAGGCTTCGCACACAAGCCCGCTTGTTTGCGGCTTCGTTCTTCGCCTCTTCCAAGCAACCGCGATCTCTGCCTCTCGGAGGCGCAGAAGCGGCTAATTCGCGCACAGCTCAGCAGAGCGCCAGCGGAGCGCTCCGGAGCGCCTCTTCAAGCCGAAAGACGCCGGGAAGAGGCACTTTCCTCCGGATAGCTCCGGAGCCGCGCTTCTGCTTCTCTAGTCATCTCTAGCTTAGCGAAAAGCTTTCCCACTCCATTTGGCAAGGGGAGAGCATACCTGCACTGCACACTAACCGCGGTTTGCAAAGAAAGAGGATTTGCTGCACATTCCAAGGACACGGCTCTTTCCGAGGCAATCTGCAACCTGCTGTCAGATGGAAGTGCTCTCTGCCCTCTCCTGCCCAGCTCTAGGTACTAGCGGGCACTTTCCAGCCTGGCCGAGGCAAACAACCTCGAGAGATGTCACAGAGCCTAAGTGGAGCACAGATGCTCAAAAGCAGCAAAGCTGAAGAGCCTGGCTCAGCTTCACTAGTGTGCAATTGACTGACTGCGAAAAACAAAGCAGCAGAGCACCGGGCTTCTGGGCGCTGTGAAGGCAATTGCCAAAACCAGGCAGCTGCTCCTTCCCAAGCACAGGCAGCTGCCTATGTTCTTGCTTGTCGACAAACTCACCGCTGCCCTTCTTTTCAGCAGCTGCCACCGTCTTCTGTGCATCTCGGAGCCTCTGGCGACGAGCAAGATTTGCCAAGGTGGGACGCATCAGGACCAAGTCAAAACCCAGGCAAGTTGTCCTGGAACGCTTTCCATTCGCTTGCCGAGAGTGAATTCAAGAGGCAGGAGAGCGGCAGCCACCGTCCTCCGGCAGTCGGAAGGCTTCGCACACAAGCCCGCTTCTTTGCGGCTTCGTTCTTCGCCTCTTCCAAGCAACCGCGATCTCTGCCTCTCGGAGGCGCAGAAGCGGCTAATTCGCGCACA
Source organism: Anomalospiza imberbis (assembly GCF_031753505.1). NCBI lineage: Eukaryota > Metazoa > Chordata > Aves > Passeriformes > Viduidae > Anomalospiza > Anomalospiza imberbis. Next base: position 17,235 of record NW_027100374.1, on the reverse strand, counting down.
GCTCAGCAGAGCGCCAGCGGAGCGCTCCGGAGCGCCTCTTCAAGCCGAAAGACGCCGGGAAGAGGCACTTTCCTCCGGATAGCTCCGGAGCCGCGCTTCTGCTTCTCTAGTCATCTCTAGCTTAGCGAAAAGCTTTCCCACTCCATTTGGCAAGGGGAGAGCATACCTGCACTGCACACTAACCGCGGTTTGCAAAGAAAGAGGATTTGCTGCACATTCCAAGGACACGGCTCTTTCCGAGGCAATCTGCAACCTGCTGTCAGATGGAAGTGCTCTCTGCCCTCTCCTGCCCAGCTCTAGGTACTAGCGGGCACTTTCCAGCCTGGGCGAGGCAAACAACCTCAAGAGATGTCACAGAGCCTAAGTGGAGCACAGATGCTCAAAAGCAGCAAAGCTGAAGAGCCTGGCTCAGCTTGACTAGTGTGCAATTGACTGACTGCGAAAAACAAAGCAGCAGAGCACCGGGCTTCTGGGCGCTGTGAAGGCAATTGCCAAAACCAGGCAGCTGCTCCTTCCCAAGCACAGGCAGCTGCCTATGTTCTTGCTTGTCGACAAACTCACCGCTGCCCTTCTTTTCAGCAGCTGCCACCGTCTTCTGTGCATCTCGGAGCCTCTGGCGACGAGCAAGACTTGCCAAGGTGGGAGGCATCAGGACCAAGTCAAAACCCAGGCAAGTTGTCCTGGAACGCTTTCCATTCGCTTGCCGAGAGTGAATTCAAGAGGCAGGAGAGCGGCAGCCACCGTCCTCCGGCAGTCGGAAGGCTTCGCACACAAGCCCGCTTCTTTGCGGCTTCGTTCTTCGCCTCTTCCAAGCAACCGCGATCTCTGCCTCTCGGAGGCGCAGAAGCGGCTAATTCGCGCACAGCTCAGCAGAGCGCCAGCGGAGCGCTCCGGAGCGCCTCTTCAAGCCGAAAGACGCCGGGAAGAGGCACTTTCCTCCGGATAGCTCCGGAGCCGCGCTTCTGCTTCTCTAGTCATCTCTAGCTTAGCGAAAAGCTTTCCCACTCCATTTGGCAAGGGGAGAGCATACCTGCACTGCACACTAACCGCGGTTTGCAAAGAAAGAGGATTTGCTGCACATTCCAAGGACACGGCTCTTTCCGAGGCAATCTGCAACCTGCTGTCAGATGGAAGTGCTCTCTGCCCTCTCCTGCCCAGCTCTAGGTACTAGCGGGCACTTTCCAGCCTGGCCGAGGCAAACAACCTCGAGAGATGTCACAGAGCCTAAGTGGAGCACAGATGCTCAAAAGCAGCAAAGCTGAAGAGCCTGGCTCAGCTTCACTAGTGTGCAATTGACTGACTGCGAAAAACAAAGCAGCAGAGCACCGGGCTTCTGGGCGCTGTGAAGGCAATTGCCAAAACCAGGCAGCTGCTCCTTCCCAAGCACAGGCAGCTGCCTATGTTCTTGCTTGTCGACAAACTCACCGCTGCCCTTCTTTTCAGCAGCTGCCACCGTCTTCTGTGCATCTCGGAGCCTCTGGCGACGAGCAAGATTTGCCAAGGTGGGACGCATCAGGACCAAGTCAAAACCCAGGCAAGTTGTCCTGGAACGCTTTCCATTCGCTTGCCGAGAGTGAATTCAAGAGGCAGGAGAGCGGCAGCCACCGTCCTCCGGCAGTCGGAAGGCTTCGCACACAAGCCCGCTTCTTTGCGGCTTCGTTCTTCGCCTCTTCCAAGCAACCGCGATCTCTGCCTCTCGGAGGCGCAGAAGCGGCTAATTCGCGCACAGCTCAGCAGAGCGCCAGCGGAGCGCTCCGGAGCGCCTCTTCAAGCCGAAAGACGCCGGGAAGAGGCACTTTCCTCCGGATAGCTCCGGAGCCGCGCTTCTGCTTCTCTAGTCATCTCTAGCTTAGCGAAAAGCTTTCCCACTCCATTTGGCAAGGGGAGAGCATACCTGCACTGCACACTAACCGCGGTTTGCAAAGAAAGAGGATTTGCTGCACATTCCAAGGACACGGCTCTTTCCGAGGCAATCTGCAACCTGCTGTCAGATGGAAGTGCTCTCTGCCCTCTCCTGCCCAGCTCTAGGTACTAGCGGGCACTTTCCAGCCTGGGCGAGGCAAACAACCTCAAGAGATGTCACAGAGCCTAAGTGGAGCACAGATGCTCAAAAGCAGCAAAGCTGAAGAGCCTGGCTCAGCTTGACTAGTGTGCAATTGACTGACTGCGAAAAACAAAGCAGCAGAGCACCGGGCTTCTGGGCGCTGTGAAGGCAATTGCCAAAACCAGGCAGCTGCTCCTTCCCAAGCACAGGCAGCTGCCTATGTTCTTGCTTGTCGACAAACTCACCGCTGCCCTTCTTTTCAGCAGCTGCCACCGTCTTCTGTGCATCTCGGAGCCTCTGGCGACGAGCATGATTTGCCAAGGTGGGAGGCATCAGGACCAAGTCAAAACCCAGGCAAGTTGTCCTGGAGCGCTTTCCATTCGCTTGCCGAGAGTGAATTCAAGAGGCAGGAGAGCGGCAGCCACCGTCCTCCGGCAGTCGGAAGGCTTCGCACACAAGCCCGCTTCTTTGCGGCTTCGTTCTTCGCCTCTTCCAAGCAACCGCGATCTCTGCCTCTCGGAGGCGCAGAAGCGGCTAATTCGCGCACAGCTCAGCAGAGCGCCAGCGGAGCGCTCCGGAGCGCCTCTTCAAGCCGAAAGACGCCGGGAAGAGGCACTTTCCTCCGGATAGCTCCGGAGCCGCGCTTCTGCTTCTCTAGTCATCTCTAGCTTAGCGAAAAGCTTTCCCACTCCATTTGGCAAGGGGAGAGCGTACCTGCACTGCACACTAACCGCGGTTTGCAAAGAAAGAGGATTTGCTGCACATTCCAAGGACACGGCTCTTTCCGAGGCAATCTGCAACCTGCTGTCAGATGGAAGTGCTCTCTGCCCTCTCCTGCCCAGCTCTAGGTACTAGCGGGCACTTTCCAGCCTGGCCGAGGCAAACAACCTCCAGAGATGTCACAGAGCCTAAGTGGAGCACAGATGCTCAAAAGCAGCAAAGCTGAAGAGCCTGGCTCAGCTTCACTAGTGTGCAATTGACTGACTGCGAAAAACAAAGCAGCAGAGCACCGGGCTTCTGGGCGCTGTGAAGGCAATTGCCAAAACCAGGCAGCTGCTCCTTCCCAAGCACAGGCAGCTGCCTATGTTCTTGCTTGTCGACAAACTCACCGCTGCCCTTCTTTTCAGCAGCTGCCACCGTCTTCTGTGCATCTCGGAGCCTCTGGCGACGAGCAAGACTTGCCAAGGTGGGACGCATCAGGACCAAGTCAAAACCCAGGCAAGTTGTCCTGGAACGCTTTCCATTCGCTTGCCGAGAGTGAATTCAAGAGGCAGGAGAGCGGCAGCCACCGTCCTCCTGCAGTCGGAAGGCTTCGCACACAAGCCCGCTTCTTTGCGGCTTCGTTCTTCGCCTCTTCCAAGCAACCGCGATCTCTGCTTCTCGGAGGCGCAGAAGCGGCTAATTCGCGCACAGCTCAGCAGAGCGCCAGCGGAGCGCTCCGGAGCGCCTCTTCAAGCCGAAAGACGCCGGGAAGCGGCACTTTCCTCCGGATAGCTCCGGAGCCGCGCTTCTGCTTCTCTAGTCATCTCTAGCTTAGCGAAAAGCTTTCCCACTCCATTTGGCAAGGGGAGAGTGTACCTACACTGCACACTAACCGCGGTTTGCAAAGAAAGAGGATTTGCTGCACATTCCAAGGACACGGCTCTTTCCGAGGCAATCTGCAACCTGCTGTCAGATGGAAGTGCTCTCTGCCCTCTCCTGCCCAGCTCTAGGTACTAGCGGGCACTTTCCAGCCTGGGCGAGGCAAACAACTTCGAGAGATGTCACAGAGCCTAAGTGGAGCACAGATGCTCAAAAGCAGCAAAGCTGAAGAGCCTGGCTCAGCTTCACTAGTGTGCAATTGACTGACTGCGAAAAACAAAGCAGCAGAGCACCGGGCTTCTGGGCGCTGTGAAGGCAATTGCCAAAACCAGGCAGCTGCTCCTTCCCAAGCACAGGCAGCTGCCTATGTTCTTGCTTGTCGACAAACTCACCGCTGCCCTTCTTTTCAGCAGCTGCCACCGTCTTCTGTGCATCTCGGAGCCTCTGGCGACGAGCAAGACTTGCCAAGGTGGGACGCATCAGGACCAAGTCAAAACCCAGGCAAGTTGTCCTGGAACGCTTTCCATTCGCTTGCCGAGAGTGAATTCAACAGGCAGGAGAGCGGCAGCCACCGTCCTCCAGCAGTCGGAAGGCTTCTCACACACGCCCGCTTCTTTGCGGCTTCGTTCTTCGCCTCTTCCAAGCAACCGCCATCTCTGCTTCTCGGAGGCGAAGAAGCGGCTAATTCGCGCACAGCTCAGTAGAGCGCCGGCGCAGCGCTCCGGAGCGCCGCTTCAAGCCGAAAGACGCCGGGAAGCGGCACTTTCCTCCGGATAGCTCCGGAGCCGCGCTTCTGCTTCTCTAGTCATCTCTAGCTTAGCGAAAAGCTTTCCCACTCCATTTGGCAAGGGGAGAGCGTACCTGCACTGCACACTAACCGCGGTTTGCAAAGAAAGAGGATTTGCTGCACATTCCAAGGACACGGCTCTTTCCGAGGCAATCTGCAACCTGCTGTCAGATGGAAGTGCTCTCTGCCATCTCCTGCCCAGCTCTAGGTACTAGCGGGCACTTTCCAGCCTGGCCGAGGCAAACAACCTCGAGAGATGTCACAGAGCATAAGTGGAGCACAGATGCTCAAAAGCAGCAAAGCTGAAGAGCCTGGCTCAGCTTCACTAGTGTGCAATTGACTGACTGCGAAAAACAAAGCAGCAGAGCACCGGGCTTCTGGGCGCTGTGAAGGCAATTGCCAAAACCAGGCAGCTGCTCCTTCCCAAGCACAGGCAGCTGCCTATGTTCTTGCTTGTCGACAAACTCACCGCTGCCCTTCTTTTCAGCAGCTGCCACCGTCTTCTGTGCATCTCGGAGCCTCTGGCGACGAGCAAGACTTGCCAAGGTGGGACGCATCAGGACCAAGTCAAAACCCAGGCAAGTTGTCCTGGAACGCTTTCCATTCGCTTGCCGAGAGTGAATTCAAAAGGCAGGAGAGCGGCAGCCACCGTCCTCCAGCAGTCGGAAGGCTTCGCACACAAGCCCGCTTCTTTGCGGCTTCCTTCTTCGCCTCTTCCAAGCAACCGCGATCTCTGCTTCTCGGAGGCGAAGAAGCGGCTAATTCGCGCACAGCTCAGTAGAGCGGCAGCGGAGCGCTCCGGAGCGCCTCTTCAAGCCAAAAGACGCCGGGGAAGCGGCACTTTCCTCCGGATAGCTCCGGAGCCGCGCTTCTGCTTCTCTAGTCATCTCTAGCTTAGCGAAAAGCTTTCCCACTCCATTTGGCAAGGGGAAAGCGTACCTGCACTGCACACTAACCGCGGTTTGCAAAGAAAGAGGATTTGCTGCACATTCCAAGGACACGGCTCTTTCCGAGGCAATCTGCAACCTGCTGTCAGATGGAAGTGCTCTCTGCCCTCTCCTGCCCAGCTCTAGGTACTAGCGGGCACTTTCCAGCCTGGCCGAGGCAAACAACCTCGAGAGATGTCACAGAGCATAAGTGGAGCACAGATGCTCAAAAGCAGCAAAGCTGAAGAGCCTGGCTCAGCTTGACTAGTGTGCAATTGACTGACTGCGAAAAACAAAGCAGCAGAGCACCGGGCTTCTGGGCGCTGTGAAGGCAATTGCCAAAACCAGGCAGCTGCTCCTTCCCAAGCACAGGCAGCTGCCTATGTTCTTGCTTGTCGACAAACTCACCGCTGCCCTTCTTTTCAGCAGCTGCCACCGTCTTCTGTGCATCTCGGAGCCTCTGGCGACGAGCAAGACTTGCCAAGGTGGGACGCATCAGGACCAAGTCAAAACCCAGGCAAGTTGTCCTGGAACGCTTTCCATTCGCTTGCCGAGAGTGAATTCAAGAGGCAGGAGAGCGGCAGCCACCGTCCTCCTGCAGTCGGAAGGCTTCGCACACAAGCCCGCTTCTTTGCGGCTTCGTTCTTCGCCTCTTCCAAGCAACCGCGATCTCTGCTTCTCGGAGGCGAAGAAGCGGCTAATTTGCGCACAGCTCAGTAGAGCGGCAGCGGAGCGCTCCGGAGCGCCGCTTCAAGCCGAAAGACGCCGGGAAGCGGCACTTTCCTCCGGATAGCTCCGGAGCCGCGCTTCTGCTTCTCTAGTCATCTCTAGCTTAGCGAAAAGCTTTCCCACTCCATTTGGCAAGGGGAGAGCGTACCTGCACTGCACACTAACCGCGGTTTGCAAAGAAAGAGGATTTGCTGCACATTCCAAGGACACGGCTCTTTCCGAGGCAATCTGCAACCTGCTGTCAGATGGAAGTGCTCTCTGCCCTCTCCTGCCCAGCTCTAGGTACTAGCGGGCACTTTCCAGCCTGGCCGAGGCAAACAACCTCCAGAGATGTCACAGAGCCTAAGTGGAGCACAGATGCTCAAAAGCAGCAAAGCTGAAGAGCCTGGCTCAGCTTGACTAGTGTGCAATTGACTGACTGCGAAAAACAAAGCAGCAGAGCACCGGGCTTCTGGGCGCTGTGAAGGCAATTGCCAAAACCAGGCAGCTGCTCCTTCCCAAGCACAGGCAGCTGCCTATGTTCTTGCTTGTCGACAAACTCACCGCTGCCCTTCTTTTCAGCAGCTGCCACCGTCTTCTGTGCATCTCGGAGCCTCTGGCGACGAGCAAGACTTGCCAAGGTGGGAGGCATCAGGACCAAGTCAAAACCCAGGCAAGTTGTCCTGGAACGCTTTCCATTCGCTTGCCGAGAGTGAATTCAACAGGCAGGAGAGCGGCAGCCACCGTCCTCCAGCAGTCGGAAGGCTTCGCACACAAGCCCGCTTCTTTGCGGCTTCCTTCTTCGCCTCTTCCAAGCAACCGCGATCTCTGCTTCTCGGAGGCGAAGAAGCGGCTAGTTCGCGCACAGCTCAGTAGAGCGGCAGCGCAGCGCTCCGGAGCGCCGCTTCAAGCTGAAAGACGCTGGGAAGCGGCACTTTCCTCCGGATAGCTCCGGAGCCGCGCTTCTGCTTCTCTAGTCATCTCTAGCTTAGCGAAAAGCTTTCCCACTCCATTTGGCAAGGGGAGAGTGTACCTGCACTGCACACTAACCGCGGTTTGCAAAGAAAGAGGATTTGCTGCACATTCCAAGGACACGGCTCTTTCCGAGGCAATCTGCAACCTGCTGTCAGATGGAAGTGCTCTCTGCCCTCTCCTGCCCAGCTCTAGGTACTAGCGGGCACTTTACAGCCTGGCCGAGGCAAACAACCTCGAGAGATGTCACAGAGCATAGGTGGAGCACAGATGCTCAAAAGCAGCAAAGCTGAAGAGCCTGGCTCAGCTTCACTAGTGTGCAATTGACTGACTGCGAAAAACAAAGCAGCAGAGCACCGGGCTTCTGGGCGCTGCTAAGGCAATTGCCAAAACCAGGCAGCTGCTCCTTCCCAAGCACAGGCAGCTGCCTATGTTCTTGCTTGTCGACAAACTCACCGCTGCCCTTCTTTTCAGCAGCTGCCACCGTCTTCTGTGCATCTCGGAGCCTCTGTTTGTGTGTGTGTTTGTGTGTGTGTGTGTCTGTGTGGCTGTCTGTGTGTCTCTGTTTTTCTGTGTGTGTTTCTGTGTGTGTGTGTCTGTGTGTCTGTGTGTGTGTTGTGAGCCTGCCTGACGTGCCCGTGCTGCAACATGCGCAAGAAAGACGCGATGCTCACCAGGTGCTTCCACGTCTTCTGCTTCGTGTGTGTGAAGACGCGCTGCGACATGCGGCAGCGCACATGACCCAAGTGCAACGCAGCCTTCGGGGCCAGCGACTTCCACAGGGTCTACATCGGCTCAGGCCCTCTCAGAGCCCCTGCTGGTGCTGAGCCAGCCTCCTTCCCTCCCTCTCAGCCTCTGCTGCCTGAGCTGCAGTGTCTTCTGGGAGGAGCCTTCAGGGTCTCCAAAGAAATCCACTCTGGATCTTGCTTCCGTCCCTGGCCCTGTCCCTTTGGTCATGCCCTCAGTTTTTGTGTGCTCTTTGTGCCTGAGAGGAAGTTTCCCGTCCCTTGCTTTCACACTGCCAAGGCGGGAAGGTGCAGCTGAAGTGCTGCCTTGGTGGGATGGAAGCTGAGCTGCAGCAGAGATTAGTGAGAGCTTTATTTGAGGGCTCTGCTTTGGATGCTAATTAAGTCCCATTGAGGAATGGCACTGCTCCTGGGAGGGAAGTGTTTCCCAATTAATAGGCCTAATAGAGACCAAGGAAATTGATCTGTAGACTCAGTGGAGCAATTCCTTAGGTACCTGTGCACCTTCCTGAGTCAGGGCAAGGACCCTCGAGGGCTGGTGCACTAGGAAACCCTACCCCAAACAAACACGTCTGAATATCCACCAGAGGAGAAAGGAGAGATCTTGGAGACCCTTAGAAAACAGCATTCCACTGACAAGCCCTGGTTGATGTGCTCACCTTCCCCTAGGCTGAAGCATTGCTGCCATTGTCCTTCTCAGAAAAGGGCTTTTAGTGGTTCCTTTGCTGTAGCTTTACCGCAAAGATTGACCTGGTTATGTACAAATTCTTCTTAAAGCTGTCCTTTGGTTTATTTTTCTGGTTCTCCTGCCTCTGGTACTGTCTGCTCTCCCATCCTTTGTCCAGTTCTTGGAAACATTTCTCACAAGCTTTAAACTTCTACAGTAGAGACACTTGATCTCTTCCTTCCTCTCCTTTCAAGATATGCTCAGCTAGAACAACTTTTGTCCCTTTGGCTCTATCCCCAGTAGCTTATTCCTGACACAACAGGACGGCCAAGATGCTGCATTATTTCTGCAGCCATTTTGTCATGGCTGCTGGGAATTTTGGCAGGGATGTGGTGTGGCTTAGAGTCTCGGTGCTCCCTGTGCTTGGAGCATTTGAAGCCTGTTCCTAAAATCAAAACGGGAACTTGTTGATTTGTGACATTTCTTCCTGGGATGTAGTGTTTAAGTAAACTTAATTTGCCTGGAAGGTGCACCTCTCAGAGGTTTATCTCATGGGTGTCCCTTCCCTGAAGCATGGAATCTCCTGCCTTCCTCCATCCCCTCCCTGCAGGAAATACCAGATACAAAGTAAAAGGAGTTCCTCACAGGCTCTTACAGTATTCATTATCTTGGGGAAAACATTCAGAATATATGAGTAAAGCTTTGTAAATGATGAGGAATCCTGAGAAGTGAGAAGGAGCACTGCATCCTGCCTTTCCAAGGGGAACCTGGGCTGCTGAGAGTTCCTGCCATGGTGTAAGAGCTGTTAGAAGGAATGAGAGTACAACCCGCTCCCCTTTCCCTGGAAATTGCTCCCGGGGTTGCAGGTTCTGGCAGCAAGTTGGCTAAGGAATGATGTGGTAATGCTGCTGGTAGATTTTGGGGTACAGATCCTTCTTCATGGCACCAGGACCTGGCTCATGAATAAACTGCCTGCATCTTCAAACACCTTGGCTACAGCAGCAGGAGTTCCTTTTACAGCTGTGAACAGCAGCCTGAACTTTGCAGCCCCAGCAGAGCTGCAAAGCCCCTCTGTCCATCCCCAGTCACTCTTGTATCACCTTTCTACTGAAATGAGCTTTGTGTGAACTCTGCCCAGGTTGGCATCCCTCTGCTCCTGGCAGGAAATAGATACTTCAAACAATTTGTATTAGTTCCACGGAGGAGTTTTGGAAACTCCTGTTCTCCCTTAGCAAGAAAAAAGTCTTGGTTTTGTTTTAAAACAAAAGCTTATTTCAAGCTCACTTTGGAAGTGACTGAGTTTCTCTCGGTGGACATAATTTTAACACTCAGAAACAATGAACATTTTGGGTTTGTTCTAAAGTAACAGCGTATTTCAAGCTCATTTCTGAAATAACTGAGTTTGTGCTTTTAATTAAACCACCCAGAAACAGAATGTATGGAAATAATTAACATTTATCAGGACTAGTAAGTATTGAGGTAAAAAGAGTAAAGCGGTGACAGTATTCTTTATGAAAACATTCTCTAAATTCAGAGTCTTAGACAAGAAAGAATAAATCTCATCTCCAGTCTCCCGTGCACCTGCTGTCACAGCAGATCCTCCCCTCTGCCACAGTCTGCAGGCACTGATGTGCCTGTGCCACTCCCCTTCCCACAGAAACCCACAGCAATCTCTTGTCCCCAGGGGATCAGGCTGGAGCAGTGGCTGAACGAGAAAATAGTATGTCTTTGTTGGGCAGCAGTAAGTTGAGTCTTTTGGGAAAAGGCACAGTTGGTGATGCACTAATTCAGAGCAATCCGTATTTTGCATTTGACATGGGAGAAACTCCTCAGACAGCCACCAGAAATAATACTTGCTTAATAGTAGTTATTAGGTGGTTGACAGTTTTCCATTTATATTTTTGCTTTTAGATGAAGTCTGATTTGTTGAAGGATTTGGTGTTTGGAGCTTTGAAGCAAAACATTTTTGTTTAAGATATGATTAACATTTTGAATTTTTTTTTTATAATATGTTTCTGGGCTCGTGTCTAGAGATAAGGACATAAAAGCCTTGACAAAAATACTTACAAAATTGGCCTGAAATACTTCTTTCCTAGTGTTTAATGATAGGAGCAATATTCACATGTTCCAAACAAGTCATGTTGGAGGTTGTGAGGTACCAGATGCTACACAAAGAAAAAGCTCTTTCTAGAAAACTGATTATCTGAAGGGGGGAGGCAGGGGAAGGGAAGGCAACCAAAGTGACCTCAGTGCCTTGCCCATCAACTTTGTCAGGAATGTGGGGACATCCCAGATCTATTATACCTACCAGGGTGCAGGCCTGTGGATCCCACTTCTTTGTTTTACATCCTAATTTCTCTTCCCCGTGTTCCTGCATTGGAAGGAGCAGACACACAAAATCAGAGAACAAGGCCTGAGCAGGGAACAAACAGCAGCTCTTGAGGCTAATTTGTCTGGGTCTCACTGTGATCAGCTTTTAGTGCTGATGCAGAGCTTTTCATACACAAGGGCTTTTCAAAGGTTAGAGATGCAAATAGGTAGAATGTCTTCCTCAATCCGCCTGCAGCCTTTGAACTACACCTAACAAGAACACCCCAGGTAACATTTCTGCAGGTGGCAGGAGATACAGGGAGGGGAAAAATTACTTTGGTGACTTATCTGGGAGGCCAGAGTTAAGAGACAATGTTACAAACTTTCTTTTTCTCTGTAATACAGGATGTGTTGGGAAATGGTTTTTAAAAATTGGTAGAAAACGTATTTAAAAGACACAGTCATTTTGGTTGATGCAGTGTTTATTCAGATGCTGAACAGCTTACACTTCCTTCCCCTCCTCACCTATTCAGTACATTGCTGCTGAAATCACAATTCTCATTCTTCACCCAGGGGGTGGTTTTGATGGGACCTTAGTATCTGAATAAATCATGGTCCAGAGCCCCTTTGGTCACCTCATCTGTGAGTAAGGACCTTATTGTCATCTTAAGACAGAGAATATTAAGGGAGTAGTTTCACACTGGCAAATATTTCACTTTTTGAGGTAAACACTGATTTATAATAGTGCCCCCTCTCCCTTCTCATCCTTGTCCTATGCCACTGTGAATCCATCCCTTCACCTGTCAGTGCAGTGTTTGCACAGCTTCTCTCTGGGAGGGAGTGGAAGCCCAGCCTAGGCTTACAGGCAGACAGAAGTGGTAGTTTGTTTTTTGCCAAGTTATTTTAAGCTGGGTGAGTTCCTTCACCACAGCCTCAGAGCAGCCACTCCTCCATTTGTGCTGACAGAGCTGAGGAATGGTGTGTGGTGGGTTTGCCACCAGGAATTTTTCAGGTGAGCCTGTGCCAGGAGGGAAGGGACTGCCAACACAGAACAGCACCTGCTGTAAAGAGGCATCCGTGAGGAGCCTTCCCATGAACAGAGACTAGACCCACACAGAACACAACAAAAATTTACCAACAAAGGGACATACTGCCAATGTCCGTTGGCATTGGCAAGGGTTTAAACATTTTTGGTATATTTTTCTTTTTTTTTTTTTTAATTAATGCACAGAAAGGGCTAAAAAAGTGGAATCTCACTGTACTGTCAGGTGAAGAAACAAGGAACTCTCATTGGGATGCTCCTTGTCTCTCCAGTCCCTTGGGAATGGCTGGTGTTTTCCAGGAGAATAAGAAACTTGCTGTGAAAGGAGGAGAACTCAGGAGGGTGGCAGTGGCTGCGGGCTGCTGCAATTCTGCTCTCCTGAAGAGCTTATTGTCTGGTTTATTTTTGCACCAGCAGGATGGCTCCTGTGACAGTGTTGGAAACAAAAAGTTTCAATAAAAGGCAAAATAAAAAAGCTCTTTACCGAGAAAACCCGAGCCAGGGCAAGAGGTTCTTTCTCCTGCTAAAACACTTCACAAAAGCGATGAACTCTTTTGTTCTCTTCTTTTTCTAGGGAATTGCTTAGGTGGGACTTTTTGGCTCCTGTCCAATTAGCTATCCTTAAGTTTGAGGTGAAGTCCCCAAGGTCCTATGAGGTGTCTTTTAACCAAACTGAGGAGAGAACCTTCTGGGCTTTTTTCCTTTTTAAGGAGACAAAGGGTAACTTGTTTACTCCGTCAACAGGGGGCACATTCCTACGCCTGATGTTTATATTTAAGTATTGTTTGCCTACAGAAGCCGTGCAGCATGAAGGGAGATGCTGGCTGGGGACCCACATCTCAGTGACTGCAATTGCTTGAAAAGCAGACTTACCCTCAGGAGCAGGAACAGGAGCTGGAGCAGGAGGTGTACCACCAGTTTTGGGTTCAAAATGAGCTTGCAAAGATTCTGTTTGGAGAAAGTAACTTTAAAAAAGTAAGGAAATGCAGAATACTGGAATGGTTATGGTTGCAAGGAAAGGTTATTACAAAATGTTAATGGTTTCTAATAGAAAGAATGGGAAAAGACTTTGTTTAAAAAAAGAAAAGGAAAAAAAAGAAAAGAAAGAAAAGAAAGAAAAGAACAAACCCCTTCCATTTCCCCCTGCCACGTGGCAGGTGATAGCCAGTTACCCCAAGGTCCTGGCCGTGCTCCTCCTGGCTGCTGCAAAAATTACCCCTGTCCTGGCCAGATCCAGGACACAGGATCTGCCCTGCGGGTCCTGGCTCTTTCTCTGGCTGAGAGACCCCCATGGCTTCTGCCCCAGCAAAAGGGACTTCAGGACAACCGATCACTTATTGACATTGCCCCCTCTGCCCCTGCACATACTGAACTGGCAGGAAGGTGACCCACATGTCACTCTAGGCACACTCTAGGTAGCAAGGACAAAGAAAGTTTTTGAGGGCCCTGGGTCTCAAGGTCTTCTGTTCCAGGAGTACCACCTGTTACTTTCAGATTCTGCTCAGGGATAACCAGTGACCTCCTTTTTGCTCTACACCGGACAAAACCATGTGTGGCACATAAACTGTCACTTTTTTCCCCATTTATTTTCAAGTACATTCTCTCAATCAGGACCATGGTGGCTCCTGCTCTGAGGTGCATTGGCCATCCCTCTAGTACATTCTTTAGATGTTTTTTGAGAAATAGGCTCAAAATGCCACAGGGTTACTTCCTTCATTCTTGGAGCAAAATATGGAGTTACTGTGCAAGGAAAAGGCACTCCCGTATGAGCAGTGCAAAGGGGTCAGTCAAATCTGGTAACTGCAGAGCAGGGGTTGTCACCAATAACCTTTAAAAGATATAGAAAGGCTGCTGGACATTCTGGAGTCCAGTGTAACACCTCCATGAATTCCTTTAATGATTCATACACAGGCTTTTCCAATAGTTCATGACTGGGGATCCATAATCAACACCATCCAGTCATTCCCGAAAAGGGACACAGGTGTGGGCTCTGGTGTTTGACAAATTGCTTCCTCCCTTTCTTTCCCCAAACTGCACTGTCCTTGTGAGTGGGACAGCCAGGAAATCAGACATGGGTAGGTATAGACATGGTCTTGAAAACAAATACAAGATGTCATTGAAAATGTGCTTTGGATGGTAATATTCAACACATTCTCAACTGCATGCTCTTATTCCCTCTCCCTGTAATGACTGGACAACACTTATTTTTGGTGCCAGCTGACTTAAATCAGGAATAATCTTGGGTAGGGGGAAAATGACAATAAAACCATCATAAACTGAGTATAAAATGTTTATCTACATGTGTCAGTAACTCCAACGGCCAGCTGCAGTCAGCACAATTATCAGCCTGTAATTGTGCTCAGGGCCAGCGTGGGCCTTTCCACGTCAGCTCCTCCTGCACAGCACATGGGGGCCTGGGCTTGCTGCTGGCTTGTTTCCTTTTAGGAGACTGGGATGAGGAAAGGCTGGGGGGTTTTGTCAAAGAGATATTATTTGAGTGACCGTGTATGTGCTGGAAGCCTCACAGACTGAGTGGCCCACAACAGGATCACCCAGTGCTGGGGGGGAGACTGCACCTTGCTGCCCTGGTTAGGGGTGTTAAGCTGCTCCTTTGCCTCAGAGAGGGCCAAGTGCAGCACTTTTGTGCAGAAACACTTCATTAGTCCTGGTCTGCAAAGCTACTGCAGCAACTGGTGTGGCCAGAGCACCCCTTTCTGCACTTGGAAATGAGCTGAGTCAGTCATGGGACAAGGCAGGGCATTCCCCACGTGTGCCCATTGTGAATTCCCTGTGCCCCGACTGTGTCGCGTCCCGCTCCTCAGTGACATCCCGCCCAGCCTGGAACATGGAACTCCCCATTTCCAAGGACACGTGGCCATTGTCACCAGCACACAGCAGGACCGGTCAGACCCTTCAGCGGCTGCGTCGAGAGCGGAGGTGTTGGAGCGATAGCGAGTGTTGTTCCAGCTTGGTTGGTTCTAGCACACGCTGTTCAAGAGGCTGATCCACACACTGAGTGGAGGTAATAATTTACAGTTCTGTGCAGAAAGGGGGGGGGCTCAGGGACAAATTCACAAAACCAGCACCACAAGAACCAGAGTGTCTTTGTATCTCTACATTTTAGCAAAGAAAGGAATTAGTGTTCACTGACTGCAAGTTCCCTAGTTGTCTTCATAATTAGTATTCTGTCTGCTGCTGGGTAATGATCCTCTCACTTCTCATGCTCAATAGTCTGCATGCTCAGACTCTCCCTTCTTCTTAGTGAGAGGCTTCTTGAGTGGATAGCCGTGGTCTTCCCCTGCTGGAATGGCCTTTTACCTTGCAGGAGGTGATTCAGCACAGTTTCTGCATTGGCTTTATCAGTTTGTTCCTTTCCTTGGGGATTCTGCCAAATGTCCTTGTGCCCATAAATTCTCCATTCTTTGTGTCCACCATCAGTGGTACATCCTTCTTCCCAAGCCTTGCTAACCTCCCCTGTGTCTGAGGAAACTGAAGCCTGTCAAGCCCTACACCTCCACAAGGCCATTCAGCCAAGAAGCAACCTGCCTTTCAAAGGCCTGGCCATCACTTAGAGCTTGTTGGCTACTTCTTGTTTCATGGGAATAATCTCCCTCCTTGTTGATGAGCCTTGAAAGCCACAAAGGAGAAACATCAAAGAACACATTTTCCTAACAAATATTTTGCATTTTGCAGATTTTTCAGCAGGATCAGTGGCTGTGTGGGAGCCAGAGCACCCGAGGCAGAGCGGGATGGTGGAGCTGTGGGCCTGGGCACGATCCAGAGCGTTCCGCAGGGCCCCAACCCGCACTGCGTCCCGCAGGGCCCCCAACAGCACTGCGATGCCCGTAAGGGTGACCCAGGGGTCCCAGGACCAACAGGTGAGGGGCAGCTGTCGGGCTCTGCAGGTTGCCAGTGGGTGGGGGCTTGGCCGTGGTGTTGGTGTCAGGTGCTGCTGACCCCGCGGGACCTGTCGGGCAGGGCTGGGGCCCCACTGGTGCTCCAAGGGCCCCTTTGAGGCAGCTGCCCCAGTGGAAACGACTCACAGGGATGACACGGAGGAGGTGCCAGTGGAAGTGGTAAGTTCTCTGATGGAAGTGGTTCTCAGGGATGCCATTGAGGAGGTGCCAGTGAAAGTCTGATGTTCTCCATGCTGGGACACTCAGGAAATTCATGCTCTGGGCATGGCTCTTGGTCAAAATGCATAGATTTCTCATTGTTCTGTGTTTGCCCTGCGCTCACCGAACATGTCAGGAGAAAGGAAATGCTCTAACAGTATTTTTTAGTATTAGGAGTAGCCATTTTTTTATTCTCAGCTGTGATGCATAGTGGAGAGCTCCAGCTACATGCACACCATTTTCAAAGCTTTTCCAAACAAAAAAATTTTAGCATTTTTAGCAGCCAAAGACATGAATCTTCATTGATTCTAAATTACATCATTTCTTCAATTAAGTAATATTCTATCTTCGGTATTGATGTCTCTCTTCACATGGTAATTAGTGCACATCTTTCAGTCCATTTATCATAGCTTTTCAGATTTTTTCTAAGGCAATTTTGCCTACGGAATGAAGCAGTTGAATGGCAGTAGTTGTTTTCATTAAAAAATGTACTTAGGCTGATGAACATTTTAACCTCCAGCGGAATGCAATACATTCTGTACTAAATGATGAGATCAGCCAAGCAACCCAAATTTTGTAATATCTGATTAACCTAGGATAAACTGCTTCCATTTGACACCTGCAAAGAATTGCATCTAGAGCTGAGGACAAGAGAAAGGGCTCTCATGCCTGTTGAGAGTCGAAATTCACCTTATGCCGGTGAAATTCTTCTTGGAGCTGACTCCAGGATGTGCTTCCTTAGTACCAAATAAATCCCAGCATCAGGTCGTGTCCAAAATTCTTATATTTTTGTCAACCACTCTCACCTGGATTGTTAGCTGAACACTGGCCAGTTCAGTTGTACTCAGGCACTTGATTTCAAGGGAAGCCTGTGCCTATAAATTCCAGCAATTGGGAAGGGATGACTTGCTACTTGAACGCTTGGCTGCATTAGAGGCTAAGGGAGGGTTGTTTTCTCAGGGCAGTTTTGTAGCCGGCTGCTTGCAGAGGGAGAACTGTGTCAAAGCAGCCCTTTTTAGTGATGTGACAGCAAGCCTTCACAAATACAGCTCTTGTTTAAAGTGAAGGGCCTAGTAAATCAGCAGTGATGGAGAGTAGGCTGAAGTTTTTACAGAAATATCTTTTTCCTTTTAGCCAAATGCCAGCGAGGCATTGCACAATGGAAGTGCACAGAATGTCCAATTGTATAACCCACTTGGAGGTATGGTTGCCTTTCACATTTTGCTCAATATCTGTAAGACTTTCAACTTGGTAATTCATTTTTGTAGCATATTCTCGGGACAGGGGATCTCTTGTGTTCAGAGATCTCAACTGGAGGTGGTATGCCCTCAGGTCAA
>NW_027100373.1:0-53000 GCF_031753505.1 Anomalospiza imberbis | reverse complement strand
CCCCTCCTCCCCACTCCTGGTCGCCCCTGGGAGAAGATCCAACATTGCTCACTTTGCCCACCCATTTTCCCTCAGCACCTACTGCCCTGAGCACCGTCCAGAGCAGGACGTGGAGGCGACTGCAGAGCCGGGCACCGATTGCCCCATCTGCATGGAGCCTGTGGAAGATAGAAAGACCTTCAGAACCCTGGTGTGCCCAGCGTGCAAAAGGGCCTGGTTCCACAGGGACTGCATCCAGGTAGGAGCCATCCCCCTCAGCCCCGGGGCACAGCAGGTGCTCAGCAGCACCAGGGCCTTGCTCACCCTGCTTCTGTTTGCCCTGCAGGGACAGGCCATGCGCGCTGGTCTTTTATGCCTCCACTGCCCCCTGTGCAGGGACATTAAAGAATTTCTTGCACACATGTTCATCATGGGGATCCGAATTCCCTTCAGGTTGGTGTCCTTCTGCCTGGCTCACAGGACAGGAGGTGCAAGTGCTGTGTTTTTCCAGGCCCTGCCCCAGCAGTCCTGGCCCTGCCCTGTCCCGTGAGTCTGGGCTTCAGCTTCACGCGGGACCTGGAAAAGTGCTGGAGAAAGAGCGGGGACAACCTGTACCTCCATGAGGGCAAGACATCAGAAACTCATCAGCTTTTCCTTTCTCCATCAGAGAGCCAACGTGGGAGGACAACGATGCCTTCGCGGATCTAGGAGAGAGGCACAGCAGGTGCAATGCCAGGGATTGCCTTTACCCGGGAGGCAGGGAGGAGGCAGAGGAAGAGGGGTAAGTTGGGGAGCTGCACCTGAGGCTCTGCAGGGTACATGTGTCACTTCAAGGGCTCAAAGGGGAAAGAAGCAGAAGAACTTGTCTGGACAATCCTGTGCTGTGGACACGTTGTCCATGAGCCCCTTTGCCTCCCCAGGCCCTGGGAACTGCTGCTGTGCTCCTCCTGCGCTGCTGAGGGCACCCACAGGCTCTGCTCTGGCCTGAGAAACCGCATAGAGAGCTGGGAGTGTGACAGCTGTGCTGGTCTCGGAACGGGTATGAGGCAAAGCAGCCGGTGCCCCTGGGCTGGGGACAGTGCCCAGGCTGGGCTTGGCAGAGCCCCTCTGCTCCTGAAGGGCTGGGGGTTCTGCTCTGGCCTGGCTTGCCTCGCGCCTGGGTGGTCTTTGACATTCCTGCTTGGCCTTACAGCTTTCAGGCATGAGTCAGAGCTCAGGGGCCCCAGCAGGAGAAGACGGTCAGGACTGGAGCCTGCTCATGGCTCCTCAGAATCTGAGGCCATCAGCCCCAGCTCCCGCACCCCGGTGCCATCGGGGCTGGATCCCCGGTCTTCACCTGCAGAGACCAGCGGCCGCAGAAGCCACCGACACACAGCATGGCAGCAGTCTCTGACGTCTTCCTCACTGGACACCAGCAGCCTCAGCACATCAAGTTCAACGTACAGCAGCTCCCCTGACTCTGAGGACAGGGTCCATTCCAGACGTGCAGGGCCCGGCCGAGGCCGAACCCGCTCTCGCCAGCAAGGTCGGGCCCCAGATGGACCCGTCCGATCGAGGAGTCGCCGTGACAGAAGCAACAGGAAAATGACAAAGACTGAGAGGCCCAGGCGAAGGGAGACACCTTCACGGGCATCCCCCAGACACAGCCGCACCCGCCAGCAAGGTCAGGCCCTAAGTCCACCTGTCTGCTCCAGGAGTCGCCGTGACAGGAGCAGCAGGACAACCACAAGGACTGAGAGGCCCAGGCAAAGGCAGACATCGTCACAGGCATCCCCCAGACGCAGCCGCACCCGCCAGCAAGGTCAGGCCCTAAGTCCACCTGCCCGGCCCAGGAGTCGCCGGGACAGGAGCCACAGGACAACATCAAGCGCTGAGAGGCCCAGGCAAAGGGAGACTTCGTCAGGGACATCCCCCAGATGCAGCCGCTCCCACCAGCAAGGTCAGGCCCAGAGTCCACCTGGCCGCTCCAGGAGTCGCCGTGACAGGAGCAGCAGGACAAGACCAAGGACTGAGAGGCCCAGGCAAAGGGAGACTTCCTCAGGGACATCCCCCAGATGCAGCCGCTCCCGCCTGCAGCGCCGGGCCTCGAATCAACCTGTCCGGTCCAGGAGTCGCCAGGACAGGAGCAGGAGGACAGCAGCAAGGGCTGAGAGGCCCAGGCACAGGGGGACACCGTCAGGGATGTCCCACAGCAGCAGCCGCTCCCGCCAGCGGCGTCGGGCCTCAACTGGGGCCTCCAACAGCAGCACGTAGTGTCATCTTTTCTTTCTAGTCCATCCGCTCGCTGCCGGAAGTGAAGGTGAGATCGGTCAGCACAGGGTCCTTGAGATTTGCAGGTCTGTGAGAAAACCATATTAGCTCTTGGCTTTTCGACTGGCAGGAAAGTAGTCTTATGCTAAATACCTTGATTTCTGTCTTACCATGTTTTAAGTGAAAAGTCACTTAAGTGATGTGGCTAATTAAAAAGGACTCTTGTTCTTGCCTTTAGACTCCAACCTCAGGTGTTTCCCCACTGCTTACTCTTGAAAGTGAGCCACTCCTTGATGGGCTTGTGCAAGAGGCCATCTGAAGCCCCCACATTTGCCTACCGATTGCCACGAGGAGAAGCCCCTTCCCCCACTTCAGTTCCGGCTTGCAGAGAGCAGCAGTGCAGGTGCAGCTGCTGTACCATTACGTTAGCTGTTCTGAACAAGGCCTGGCGAGGACTTGGCAAGGACCTGGCAAGGACCCAGCACGGGACAGCCTGACGCGCGACCTGCTACAAATCTCCGTTCTTACGCCAAATGACCTTTTGGGGTGACTCCCGTGGTCCTTCATTGAAGACCCCTCATCTGCCTCATTACCACCGTGACAGACAAAGATTGAGGACCCTCCTCCCAAGGACTGAGACTGAGACCCCTACTACAGGGAGGGGGCAAAACGGTGGTCTGACCACTAACGACATGACCTGTTTCCCTTCAGTAATTCCAGTGGACTTATTCTCCATTGTGTTTGCCTTGCTTTGGTGGTTTCGGTGGACTCGCCTGATCCCCCGCAGCAATCACAAGGGCCTCTCATTGTCCTGCATGCTCCCCCCTCTTTCCTCTGTGGACTATAACTGGACCCCTGAGTTGACCAGAACTTCGAAGACTTCCCCGACACGACAAGACGGATCCCCATCGTCCGGACCACTGAGGATCTCGCCTGTGCTTGTAGCTATTCCCATCCCCCTCTTCTCTCTCTCTCTCTCTCTCTCTCTCTCTCTCTCTTC
Source organism: Anomalospiza imberbis (assembly GCF_031753505.1). Lineage (NCBI taxonomy): Eukaryota > Metazoa > Chordata > Aves > Passeriformes > Viduidae > Anomalospiza > Anomalospiza imberbis. The sequence goes on along the minus strand of NW_027100373.1, from coordinate 49,771 downwards.
TTTGACCTTCTTTCAGATCCCCACTATCCCATTTACTGTTTTGGCCCTTAATAAAGGTGCATTTGTTGTGATTAACTGATAGTCCCTTGTTGTTTGCCTTTTTGCACTTTTGGGATTGGTGAAAAGAGCCATCACGACACCCCGCAACAAGCGGATCGTGACAGCTTGGACAGGGTATGGTTAGGGAAACATTCAGAGCAAGGTGGCTCTTAGGGAAGCTGTCTTGGAAAAGGACGTGTGCTGTGTTGCTATCCTTGAACAATCTAATTTCAGTAAAGCCAAAAGGAAGAAGAGAGAAGAGAGTGACACACAACCTCAAGCGCCTGAAGAAATCGATTACTCTATTGCTGCTGATTTAAAAGACTTGCTTGGACCTTGAAAGAACAAACCAGAAAAGACTGTGGAAATACCCTGGGACAAAGAGGATGCGCAGGACTCTGCCCCAGATGACCATTTGGGACCTTTGCCTGAGAGCGACGCAGCTCAGGAGTCGAGTGCTTTCAAGTTTCCCTTCTTTGGAGACACAGAGGGGTTGGGCATCAAAGGAGGTAACAGCAGAACCCTTCTAAGAGTGCCATTTCTAAGGAAGAGCTTCTGGCAGGCACTGTAGAGCAATAGGGTGTAAAGAAGGTCAGGATGCGGGGGATTTTCAGCAGCAGAAGTCAGTAAGTAGGCAGAAGCATTTTGATCTTCATTTCTGCTTGCCAAGGCTGTGGTGGATTAACGAGAGGTAGCTCGTGCTTGCATCTCAGGCGTTCTGAAAGGCATGCTTTGAGAAGGCATTGGGGTTTTTGCTGAGTGGTGAGAAAGCTTGTTGTCATGCCCTGAATTTCTCAAGCAGGGAGAAAGGGGATACACCAGTCATATCAAGTTTCATAGAACCCAACACGATTTTCAAGGAAATGTGTGTTAATGTAGAGGGAGGAGCAAAATCCGGGAGTTGACCCCAAGATCCATGGACATTCTCTTTGTTACTGAATTCTATTCTTGGACCTTTAGGAAAAGGAAAGTGAATGACACGTGATCATTGGGGTGTTCTAACCGTAGATAAAATGAGGCCTTATGAAAAGAAGATGAAACAACATTAAATGGAGTCACAGTCCTGAAGGAGAGAAGAGAAGCCGTGTGAAGTTATCCGAAATATTAAAAAAACCCCAATGCCACAAGACAAAGCAACGAGCCTCCCACACTTGTGCTGAATTCAGAAGGTATTCAGTGACTTCTGAACGCAATGATAAATGTTTAAGAATACAGAAGCGATCCCTAGAACAAACCGGAAAATCCTGGAGCAGAGATGTAGCTCAGGAAATCAGGCAGGAGCAGATTCTGTCCTTCCTAAATCTCTCTTCTCCACTGTAGGTATTTGTCTTGAAAGGAGGAATTTTTCCTGACAAGTGGAGGAATAATCTGGTTTTGCCTTCGTTTCTATTTTTGGTGCAGTTATTGCAGAGTCTTGCGGACTTGGAACCATCAAGTCGGCAAAAGTCGCATGGCAAGAGGATTCATGTTTCCAAGACAGCAGTTCTGAGGGTGATGGTGAGCCTGAGATGTGAGAAATTGAAAAGGACCAAGAAATGCAAGTTCCCTTTCTATTTGTTGTCTACTTGGCTGTAGTAGTTGGATGCTGTGGGAATGTTAAGAGCAGCACTCGGGAAATGGGAAGCTGACATTGCACACCTCTGAGCAATGAAAGTCATCTTGGAAAACCATTTGGGCTGCCCAGAGTCAAAATTGCCAGCAGCCCATTTGATGTGAAGTTGAATATGAGAAGAGAGACGTTGAGCACAAGAAATTAACTTGGTCCTTTTGGCTTGACCAACTCCAAACTGAGTTTGGCCAAAAGCCAAAGACACAGTCAGTTTTTTTTCAAGAAGTGGTTTGGGGTTTTTTTTATAGAAGGCTCTCTTTGGTTACTAGGGAATAAAGCTTTTCAACGGTCACCATTTCTCTGAAGCGCTACAGTTTTAACTTGTGTTCATGGAATTTGATAGTACAATTTAGGATGCTAAAATCCCTTTGTACTTGTCTAGGTTTCTTTCTTTACCACGCACAGAAAGGGCTAGAGTTTTCTTCTTCTCCAAAGATGATGAACGCCTGAGAGGTACGACGGAAGTTCTTCACCCCCTTCTGTATTTTTTTTTAACTGTTCCTGGAATTCCGTGAGGAGGAAAAAATGCTGCCTGCTTATGAATGTTTTCTAGTCAAAATTTGGCATCCTTACTTGCGGTCAAAGTTGTGGTAGAATCCCGTGAGAAAGTCCTGGTAAAATAAAGGCCAAGCAGATTTCTGGCTTTCTTTTCTTTCAGATAATTGCCTAATAGGAATCTGGACTTTTAGAGCTTACCAAAACATTAGCCACTTGACAGTTTACCTAGATAGTTTGGATCCTTTCAGGTATTTATATCATCTTTCACTTTTTCCTGCCTTTCTGGTGTTACCATTAGGAATGTTGAGTGTTCTTGTCAGCCACATATGTCCCTGTGCTTCTTGGTCCTGATGAATCTGGGGTTTTCTCTCCCGAATCCAGTGAATTTTGAATTTAGAAACAAAGAAAACAACAACCAAAGGAAACCTACAGAGTCCCCCAAAGTTGCAAAGGCCAGCAAAAACAATTGCTTGTTACATGTTTTGTAGAACAGAGTCGTAAGACAGGCTGAAATGATGTGCCTTTCTCGAGACTGATTCGATAACGCTGCTGAAATGTATTGCTGTGTTCATTCAGTTAGTGCCCAGCAATCTTCCAGCCCGTCTGATTTACAGGGTGTGTTACGATGGAGAGCTCAGTCCTTCGCAGGCCTCAGTTCTGGGGGAAGAGGTGCGATCTTGGTGCTGAGCTTCTAATGAAACAGCTGCTATTTCACTGCAATTTCGATTGCAGCATGCTGAGGAAAACTGCTGCTGCCTTTCATGGTTCTTCGTACACCAGGCTGCAGTAGGGAACATTTCTGTTGGAGCCAACGTCTGGTGGGGGGCAAGAGAACAGGGAGGATGTGAAGAATTGACTTCTGGAGAACACGATTACTGTGTTGTCCATGACTGTTAGAAGCAGCAGCACAATCAGAAGTGTTTAAGCCTATTAATTGGTTCTTTCTTTTGTGCAGAGGGCCCAAAGTTATTTTGCAGATCTGCAGAGCTCAGTGAAGAAAAAGAGGTCTGGGAAGACAGACGTAGATTATCGCTTGAGGTGAGTATGTAAGATCCGTTCCCGGGAACACTAGGTGAAAGCTGAGCATGGGGAGGGAATGCAGGTATGAAGGGGCATGCAGAATTAATTCAGGCCCTCGAGAAGAGCCTGCAACTTTGTAACTCCCCGGGAACAAAAGTGTTTTAGTGTGCCGGTGTGTATAACATCCTGTGGTGCTCTCCAGTCGGGTAAACCACGGCATTTTTGTCTGTTACAGGAACAGCTACTTAACTATATGTAAAGAATGTATTTAAGAGAAAGAGTGAATTTAGAGACTTCTCCTACTAGTGGATTCAGAACCTTCTCCCAAGAATTTGTTAGATTTTCATTATTTTCCGGAACGCCGAAGAAAGCATAAGGATACCAGATAGAAAGTCCAAGGAAACCAATAAACCTTTTACTGATTAGAAGCGCACCACTTCTGTTCCTTGAAGAAGTCGCCAAACAACGTCACTTTCAAAATCCCTTCAACGATCTAACAGGAAAAAATATTGGCAAACCCTGTTAGGCAGTGTTTCCCAGCTGGAGCTGATGGTCTTGGGTGCTGGGGAGCCACGGGAAGGCTCCAGTCCTGACTGTCCGGCCAGGCTGGGGCCATTGAGCTCTGGCTGATCCCTGGCGGCTGTAAGGGCAAGCAGGAATGTCAAAGGCCCCCCAGACCCAGGCCAGGCCGGACCAGAGCAGTGCCGCCAGCCCTCCAGGAGCGGACAGGCTCTGCCAAGCCCAACCTGGGCACTGCTCCCAGCCCAGGGACACGCGGCTGCTTTGCCCGAGAGCCGTGCCCAGAGCAGCAGAGCTGTCACACCCCAGCTGGTTCGGGTTGGTGTGAGGCCCTGGCAGTGCCCGTGGGTGTCCTGGTCAGCACAGGAGCTAATGCCAGGGCCGGGGGAAGCACAGGTCCAGGTCAGCCTCTGCACGGCGACACAGCATGCAGGCTGCAGGGGACAGAGCCAATGGCAGCGGGCACGAGCACCTCTGCGGGGCGCTTTGGCTGCAGCAGCATCGGCCCCAGGGGCTGCTCTCTCCCTGCCTGCCTGCCTCCCTGCCTGGCTGATGGGCAGGGCTGGAGGCCTTGGAGAGCAGGGGCCATTGCGGGCACGGGTGTCCCAAGAGCTGCCCCCCTGGCCCAGCTGGGCCCCACTTGGGGAGGAAGGAGGCTCCCAGCCACGGCATGGCTGAGCGGCTCCTGCCTCCCCCTGCCTCTGCTCTGGGCCCTGCGCCGCCTGCCGCAAGCGTTCCTGGGCCAGGCTGTGGGAGGTTGGCATTGCCCTCACCTGGCTCCCTGGCTCCAGGGCCCTCCTGCTTGCTGTAAGACATGGCAGCTCTCAGCGCTGAGCCCCTGTCCAGAAAGGCCACAGTCTCCTCCAGGTGCTGGTCCTCTCTCTCTGTGGGAGAAAGAGGAGTGTGGGGAGTTTGCCGAACAGGCCCAGAGCCACGAGGGCACTGCTCCCTGCTCAGCCCTGCGTGAGCCCTGCTCCTGTCCGCCTTCTGCTCCCGTCGTCGCCTGGAGGAAGACCGCAGTCTGCTCTGGTTGTTCCTCTGCTGATTCTGGGAAGGGAGAGGCAGGTGAGCCTGCAGCACAGGCCCAGATCCCGAGGTGTGGGGTGCCTCTGGTCCCTGGGCAGCAGCGACCCTGCCCTGCCTTCTCCTCCCGTTGTCAGGTCGCACTGACACACGGCCTGAGCCCAGCCTTGCCTTTTGGGGCCAAGGGAAGTCTCTGCTCCTGCCTCTGGCACAGGGCGCTCTGCTAGCGGGTCAGGGAAGGTGATAGCCCCAGAGAGAGGCGTGAGCAGTGGAGGAAAGCCAGCATCTCTCCAGTCTTCCAAAAGGGCACTAAGAAGGAGCCAGGAAACTGCAGGCCCATCAGCCTCAGCTCCGTCCCCAGAAAGGTGGCAGAATATCTCCTCTTGGATGTCATCTCTAAGCGTGTGGAATAACAGGAAGGGAAAACTGGATGGGCTTAGCAGCTGTTTTGCAGGGCAAACAACTGAGTTTGCAGAAGAAGAAATTAATAACATACGGGTTTATCCATGGCAAGGAAGCAAGCAAGGCCGTTAGCATGGAAACTGAAGAACACATCAGGGCTCCTTGTAGTTAGAGGATACGTGCCTTAGTCAGCAGTGTACGTGCCTTAAGAATTTGTGGTAAACTCTTGCCAGTGAATTATTGACGTTAAATGCTTTGTACCAATAAAATACAATAAGCTATTGCTTTGTCCATTGAATAGAAGGAGCTGTTTTGATGTAACTAGGGCCTTAGGATCACACTTTTTTAGGGGTATAAAACTTGAGAACAACTTGTAATAAAGAAGAAGCCATTGTTGTCACTGCACAGGTGTATGTGTATGTCTTGTGTCCATCTCTACAGCGACAGAAAACCATGCTTGGGCAATCCCATAGCCACCTCTGCTGCACTGACTGGCTGGGTTTGTGAAGGGAGAGCAGTGGCTGTTGTCAGCCGGGACTTCAGCAAGGCTTTGTCCCGGCCTCCCGTATCACGCTCATGGGGCAGCTCAGGGACAGTGGCGTAGAGAAGCGGGCAGTGGAGCTCCAAACTCAGATAGCTGCGAGCTCAGGGGGGCCGTGCTGGGGCCAGTCTTGTTTGCCTTATTCCCCAGTGACCTGGCAGAAGGGGCGGAGCGCTCCCTCAGCACGTTTGCTGATGGGACAGAAGCGAGAGCAGGGGCTGGTGAACCACACGGCTGTGCTGCTGCCTTTCTGTGAGACCTGGACAGGCTTGAGAGTTGAGCAGAGAGGGACCTAGTGAAGTTGCACAGGGGAAAGCCTCTAGAAGATCTTAAAGCTTTCTAATTACCAGGCAACAGAAGTTTTTTTAGTATAGAGGAGTGTATCGTGTCATCTTGTGATGTCCAGTCAGGGAATCCACTGCATCTCTTTATGTTACAGGAGCAGTTTCTTGTACGTATGTAAAGAAAGTCTTTGAGAAAAACACTGAATTCAGAACTCCCTCTATATTACGTTGGATTTTCATGATTTTCTGGAATGCCAGGCAAAGCGTAAGGATTCCAAAAGGAAAGCGAAAGCCAATGAAGAAATCTACTTTTAGAGGTCAGAAGCATTTCCTGTTTGTTCCTTGAAGAAGTTGCCAATGTTACTTTTGAAATCCTTTCAAAGAGCTAATAGGAAAAAGCATTGGCCCAAAGTGTTAGCCTGTGTTTCTGAAGAGGAATATGCTTTTTTTGTCAATTCAATATTTGTAGCAGGGTTTGTTTTTGTTGGTTTTTTTTTCTGTTTGTTTTTGTGGTTTTTTTTGTTTTTTGTTTTTTTTTTTGTGTGTGCTTTGAATGTGATTCTTTGCAGGACTTTGAATAATTTGATCATATACCCAATGCTGGGAACAAGCTTAGAAAGAAACTTGAAAGTAACCAAAAGGAGTCAATTTAATTAAAAAAAGTAAGCCTGTTTATTACCAAAGGAACAACTGGAAGCAAAAGCCTCCGGCTAGTCCGGAGACTGTTTCAACGACTAAGTACTTGTAACCTAGGGGTGTTTCCAGGGAAACCGGCTCCGAGGAAAGACCCGGGAGTTCAGCACCCCAGGCCTTTTAAAGTCTCTCTCTCGCCTCCTGCTTGGGGCGCTCAGGATCCGTGCTGTGATAGTTCTATTTCTCCCTTGCCCATTGCCTTATCAGTTGCTGCAGTCTTGGCCAATCATTGTGGAATTCTCTCCTCCCATTGCTTGGTCTCTCCACCAATCTTGATTTAAGTTGTGGTTGTGTTCTATGATGCAATACTCCTGAAAGTTTCTCTGCCCCTCCACAAAGATTGGCACCCCATCTCCTCCCCGGTTCCACTCCCCCTCTATACATCAGCAACAGTACTGGGTTTTAATACAACTAATCACAATTTGTTACTTGAATTAACAACATTTAACGTGTATTAACAACATTTACCTTTGTATCAACATTCCACCATTTTTAACTAGGTTCCTCAAAGGTTAATTTTTTGGTTGTTTGTTTGTTTGTCCATAACACCCAAGACAACATTTTACTGTGCCCTGCTGTCCAGTGCTGAACAGGGCTGAGACAGAGCAGGTAGCTCTGTGTCTGCGTGAAATTTTCAGGAGCAGCACCAGGAGCAGCAGCAGAGCAGTGCCCGATGGTTGCCTTGGGGCCTGGCATTTGAGCCTGCACTTGCTGCAGGAGTCCCTGCCTGGCTCCCGCCTGACCAAACCTTCGCACCCATCTCAGAACCTGGGTTCCCAAGGGGGCCGCCTCAAGTGGTTGCCAGGGACCCGAGGCCATGGTTGTCCAATTTTGGCTGCACGATGCTGATGTCAGCCTGGCCATTGTTGACCCGTGCGACCAAGGCTTCAAAAGGCAAGGCTGGGCTCAGCCGTGTGTCAGTGCGACCTGACAACGGGAGGAGAAGGCAGGGCAGGGTTGCTGCTGCCCAGGGACCAGAGGCACCCCACACCTCGGGATCTGGGCCTGTGCTGCAGGCTCACCTGCCTCTCCCTTCCCAGAATCAGCAGAGGAACAACCAGAGCAGACTGCGGTCTTCCTCCAGGAGACGACGGGAGCAGAAGGCGGACAGGAGCAGGGCTCACGCAGGGCTGAGCAGGGAGCAGTGCCCTCGTGGCTCTGGGCCTGTTCGGCAAACTCCCCACACTCCTCTTTCTCCCACAGAGAGAGAGGACCAGCACCTGGAGGAGACTGTGGCCTTTCTGGACAGGGACTCAGCGCTGAGAGCTGCCATGTCTTACAGCAAGCAGGAGGGCCCTGGAGCCAGGGAGCCAGGTGAGGGCAATGCCAACCTCCCACAGCCTGGCCCAGGAACGCTTGCGGCAGGCGGCGCAGGGCCCAGAGCAGAGGCAGGGGGGAGGCAGGAGCCGCTCAGCCATGCCGTGGCTGGGAGCCTCCTTCCTCCCCAAGTGGGGGCCCAGCTGGGCCAGGGGGCAACTCTTGGGGCACCCGTGCCCGCAATGGCCCCTGCTCTCCAAGGCCTCCAGCCCTGCCCATCAGCCAGGCAGGAAGGCAGGCAGGCAGGGAGAGAGCAGCCCTTGGGGCCGATGCTGCTGCAGCCAAAGCGCCCCGCAGAGGTGCTCGTGCCCGCTGCCATTGGCTCTGTCCCCTGCAGCCTGCATGCTGTGTCGCCGCGCAGAGGCTGACCCGGACATGTGCGGTGACAAACTGGAGAAGTATGGGCTCTGTGCCCACGTGTTCTGCCTGGTGAGTGGCTCTGGGTGCTCCTTCCACCATTGCAATGGGCAATTCCTGCCTCTCTCTCCTCATCTGCTCATCCCCTTTGCTGCAGTTCTTTGCCACTCTACTTTCTCGTCAGAAGAACGAGCGTGTTGGACTCATGGGATTTCTTCCTAGAGATATCCAAATTGCAGTCTGGCGGGCGGCACAAAAGGTGAGAGCCTGACAAGAGCAGGGAGATTTGTGCCAGGCGAGGTTTGCCAGAGCTGAGCCCAGACACTTGGAATGAAAGGCCTGCCCTTCTGGCCGCCTGTGGGACAAAGTCTGGCTCCCAGCAGCTGCACAGAGGCTCTGGCAGCGGAGTCTCCTCCACCAGTCCGGCTCTGTGGGCTGAGACCCAGCAGTGGCCACATGCTAGGGCCCTGCCCGGAGCCGTGGGGCTGCCAGGGGAGGCCCCGAGGCTGCTGCTGATGGGCTGCTTGGCTCTTTCCAGCGCTGCTGCGTCTGTGGCCAGAGCGGGGCAACCATCATGTGTTGCCAGGAGGACTGTGGCAGATGGTTCCACCTGCCCTGTGCCAAGGAGGGTGGCTGCGTCACACAGTATATTCCAGAGTACAGGTACCCCCTCCTCCCCACTCCTGGTCGCCCCTGGGAGAAGATCCAACATTGCTCACTTTGCCCACCCATTTTCCCTCAGCACCTACTGCCCTGAGCACCGTCCAGAGCAGGACGTGGAGGCGACTGCAGAGCCGGGCACCGATTGCCCCATCTGCATGGAGCCTGTGGAGGATAGAAAGACCTTCAGAACCCTGGTGTGCCCAGCGTGCAAAAGGGCCTGGTTCCACAGGGACTGCATCCAGGTAGGAGCCATCCCCCTCAGCCCCGGGGCACAGCAGGTGCTCAGCAGCACCAGGGCCTTGCTCACCCTGCTTCTGTTTGCCCTGCAGGGACAGGCCATGCGCGCTGGTCTTTTATGCCTCCACTGCCCCCTGTGCAGGGACATTAAAGAATTTCTTGCACACATGTTCATCATGGGGATCCGAATTCCCTTCAGGTTGGTGTCCTTCTGCCTGGCTCACAGGACAGGAGGTGCAAGTGCTGTGTTTTTCCAGGCCCTGCCCCAGCAGTCCTGGCCCTGCCCTGTCCCGTGAGTCTGGGCTTCAGCTTCACGCGGGACCTGGAAAAGTGCTGGAGAAAGAGCGGGGACAACCTGTACCTCCATGAGGGCAAGACATCAGAAACTCATCAGCTTTTCCTTTCTCCATCAGAGAGCCAACGTGGGAGGACAACGATGCCTTCGCGGATCTAGGAGAGAGGCACAGCAGGTGCAATGCCAGGGATTGCCTTTACCCGGGAGGCAGGGAGGAGGCAGAGGAAGAGGGGTAAGTTGGGGAGCTGCACCTGAGGCTCTGCAGGGTACATGTGTCACTTCAAGGGCTCAAAGGGGAAAGAAACAGAAGAACTTGTCTGGACAATCCTGTGCTGTGGACACGTTGTCCATGAGCCCCTTTGCCTCCCCAGGCCCTGGGAACTGCTGCTGTGCTCCTCCTGCGCTGCCGAGGGCACCCACAGGCTCTGCTCTGGCCTGAGAAACCGCATACAGAGCTGGAGTGTGACAGCTGTGCTGGTCTCGGAACGGGTATGAGGCAAAGCAGCCGGTGCCCCTGGGCTGGGGACAGTGCCCAGGCTGGGCTTGGCAGAGCCCCTCTGCTCCTGAAGGGCTGGGGGGTTCTGCTCTGGCCTGGCTTGCCTCGCGCCTGGGTGGTCTTTGACATTCCTGCTTGGCCTTACAGCTTTCAGGCATGAGTCAGAGCTCAGGGGCCCCAGCAGGAGAAGACGGTCAGGACTGGAGCCTGCTCATGGCTCCTCAGAATCTGAGGCCATCAGCCCCAGCTCCCGCACCCCGGTGCCATCGGGGCTGGATTCCCGGTCTTCACCTGCAGAGACCAGCGGCCGCAGAAGCTACCGACACACAGCATGGCAGCAGTCTCTGACGTCTTCCTCACTGGACACCAGCAGCCTCAGCACATCAAGTTCAACGTACAGCAGCTCCCCTGACTCTGAGGACAGGGTCCATTCCAGACGTGCAGGGCCCGGCCGAGGCCGAACCCGCTCTCGCCAGCAAGGTCGGGCCCCAGATGGACCCGTCCGATCGAGGAGTCGCCGTGACAGAAGCAACAGGACAATGACAAAGACTGAGAGGCCCAGGCGAAGGGAGACACCTTCACGGGCATCCCCCAGACACAGCCGCACCCGCCAGCAAGGTCAGGCCCTAAGTCCACCTGTCTGCTCCAGGAGTCGCCGTGACAGGAGCAGCAGGACAACCACAAGGACTGAGAGGCCCAGGCAAAGGCAGACATCGTCACAGGCATCCCCCAGACGCAGCCGCACCCGCCAGCAAGGTCAGGCCCTAAGTCCACCTGCCCGGCCCAGGAGTCGCCGGGACAGGAGCCACAGGACAACATCAAGCGCTGAGAGGCCCAGGCAAAGGGAGACTTCGTCAGGGGACATCCCCCAGATGCAGCCGCTCCCACCAGCAAGGTCAGGCCCAGAGTCCACCTGGCCGCTCCAGGAGTCGCCGTGACAGGAGCAGCAGGACAAGACCAAGGACTGAGAGGCCCAGGCAAAGGGAGACTTCCTCATGGACATCCCCCAGATGCAGCCGCTCCCGCCTGCAGCGCCGGGCCTCGAATCAACCTGTCCGGTCCAGGAGTCGCCAGGACAGGAGCAGGAGGACAGCAGCAAGGGCTGAGAGGCCCAGGCACAGGGGGACACCGTCAGGGATGTCCCACAGCAGCAGCCGCTCCCGCCAGCGGCGTCGGGCCTCAACTGGGGCCTCCAACAGCAGCACGTAGTGTCATCTTTTCTTTCTAGTCCATCCGCTCGCTGCCGGAAGTGAAGGTGAGATCGGTCAGCACAGGGTCCTTGAGATTTGCAGGTCTGTGAGAAAACCATATTAGCTCTTGGCTTTTCGACTGGCAGGAAAGTAGTCTTATGCTAAATACCTTGATTTCTGTCTTACCATGTTTTAAGTGAAAAGTCACTTAAATGATGTGGCTAATTAAAAAGGACTCTTGTTCTTGCCTTTAGACTCCAACCTCAGGTGTTTCCCCACTGCTTACTCTTGAAAGTGAGCCACTCCTTGATGGGCTTGTGCAAGAGGCCATCTGAAGCCCCCACATTTGCCTACCGATTGCCACGAGGAGAAGCCCCTTCCCCCACTTCAGTTCCGGCTTGCAGAGAGCAGCAGTGCAGGTGCAGCTGCTGTACCTTTACGTTAGCTGTTCTGAACAAGGCCTGGCGAGGACTTGGCAAGGACCTGGCATGGACCCAGCATGGGACAGCCTGACGCGCGACCTGCTACAAATCTCCATTCTTACGCCAAATGACCTTTTGGGGTGACTCCCGTGGTCCTTCATTGAAGACCCCTCATCTGCCTCATTACCACCGTGACAGACAAAGATTGAGGACCCTCCTCCCAAGGACTGAGACTGAGACCCCTACTACAGGCAGGGGGCAAAACGGTGGTCTGACCACTAACGACATGACCTGTTTCCCTTCAGTAATTCCAATGGACTTATTCTCCATTGTGTTCGCCTTGCTTTGGTGGTTTCGGTGGACTCGCCTGTTCCCCCGCAGCAATCACAAGGGCCTCTCATTGTCCTGCATGCTCCCCCCTCTTTCCTCTGTGGACTATAACTGGACCCCTGAGTTGACCAGAACTTCGAAGACTTCCCCGACACGACAAGACGGATCCCCATCGTCCGGACCACTGAGGATCTCGCCTGTGCTTGTAGCTATTCCCATCCCCCTCTTCTCTCTCTCTCTCTCTCTCTCTCTCTCTCTATTCTTTGACCTTCTTTCAGATCCCCACTATCCCATTTACTGTTTTGGCCCTTAATAAAGATGCATTTGTTGTGATTAACTGATAGTCCCTTGTTGTTTGCCTTTTTGCACTTTTGGGATTGGTGAAAAGAGCCATCACGACACCCCGCAACAAGCGGATCGTGACAGCTTGGGTATGGTTAGGGAAACATTCAGAGCAAGGTGGCTCTTAGGGAAGCTGTCTTGGAAAAGGACGTGTGCTGTGTTGCTATCCTTGAACAATCTCATTTCAGTAAAGCCAAAAGGAAGAAGAGAGAAGAGAGTGACACACAACCTCAAGCGCCTGAAGAAATCGATTACTCTATTGCTGCTGATTTAAAAGACTTGCTTGGACCTTGAAAGAACAAACCAGAAAAGACTGTGGAAATACCCTGGGACAAAGAGGATGCGCAGGACTCTGCCCCAGATGACCATTTGGGACCTTTGCCTGAGAGCGACGCAGCTCAGGAGTCGAGTGCTTTCAAGTTTCCCTTCTTTGGAGACACAGAGGGGTTGGGCATCAAAGGAGGTAACAGCAGAACCCTTCTAAGAGTGCCATTTCTAAGGAAGAGCTTCTGGCAGGCACTGTAGAGCAATAGGGTGTAAAGAAGGTCAGGATGCGGGGGATTTTCAGCAGCAGAAGTCAGTAAGTAGGCAGAAGCATTTTGATCTTCATTTCTGCTTGCCAAGGCTGTGGTGGATTAATGAGAGGTAGCTCGTGCTTGCATCTCAGGCGTTCTGAAAGGCATGCTTTGAGAAGGCATTGGGGTTTTTGCTGAGTGGTGAGAAAGCTTGTTGTCATGCCCTGAATTTCTCAAGCAGGGAGAAAGGGGATACACCAGTCATATCAAGTTTCATAGAACCCAACACGATTTTCAAGGAAATGTGTGTTAATGTAGAGGGAGGAGCAAAATCCGGGAGTTGACCCCAAGATCCATGGACATTCTCTTTGTTACTGAATTCTATTCTTGGACCTTTAGGAAAAGGAAAGTGAATGACACGTGATCATTGGGGTGTTCTAACCGTAGATAAAATGAGGCCTTATGAAAAGAAGATGAAACAACATTAAATGGAGTCACAGTCCTGAAGGAGAGAAGAGAAGCCGTGTGAAGTTATCCAAAATATTAAAAAAAACCCAATGCCACAAGACAAAGCAACGAGCCTCCCACACTTGTGCTGAATTCAGAAGGTATTCAGTGTCTTCTGAACGCAATGATAAATGTTTAAGAATACAGAAGCGATCCCTAGAACAAACCGGAAAATCCTGGAGCAGAGATGTAGCTCAGGAAATCAGGCAGGAGCAGATTCTGTCCTTCCTAAATCTCTCTTCTCCACTGTAGGTATTTGTCTTGAAAGGAGGAATTTTTCCTGACAAGTGGAGGAATAATCTGGTTTTGCCTTCGTTTCTATTTTTGGTGCAGTTATTGCAGAGTCTTGCGGACTTGGAACCATCAAGTCGGCAAAAGTCGCATGGCAAGAGGATTCATGTTTCCAAGACAGCAGTTCTGAGGGTGATGGTGAGCCTGAGATGTGAGAAATTGAAAAGGACCAAGAAATGCAAGTTCCCTTTCTATTTGTTGTCTACTTGGCTGTAGTAGTTGGATGCTGTGGGAATGTTAAGAGCAGCACTCGGGAAATGGGAAGCTGACATTGCACACCTCTGAGCAATGAAAGTCATCTTGGAAAACCATTTGGGCTGCCCAGAGTCAAAATTGCCAGCAGCCCATTTGATGTGAAGTTGAATATGAGAAGAGAGACGTTGAGCACAAGAAATTAACTTGGTCCTTTTGGCTTGACCAACTCCAAACTGAGTTTGGCCAAAAGCCAAAGACACAGTCAGATTTTTTTCAAGAAGTGGTTTGGGGTTTTTTTTATAGAAGGCTCTCTTTGGTTACTAGGGAATAAAGCTTTTCAACGGTCACCATTTCTCTGAAGCGCTACAGTTTTAACTTGTGTTCATGGAATTTGATAGTACAATTTAGGATGCTAAAATCCCTTTGTACTTGTCTAGCTTTCTTTCTTTACCATGCACAGAAAGGGCTAGAGTTTTCTTCTTCTCCAAAGATGATGAACGCCTGAGAGGTACGACGGAAGTTCTTCACCCCCTTCTGTATTTTTTTTAACTGTTCCTGGAATTCCGTGAGGAGGAAAAAATGCTGCCTGCTTATGAATGTTTTCTAGTCAAAATTTGGCATTCTTACTTGCGGCCAAAGTTGTGGTAGAATCCCGTGAGAAAGTCCTGGTAAAATAAAGGCCAAGCAGATTTCTGGCTTTCTTTTCTTTCAGATAATTGCCTAATAGGAATCTGGACTTTTAGAGCTTACCAAAACATTAGCCACTTGACAGTTTACCTAGATAGTTTGGATCCTTTCAGGTATTTATATCATCTTTCACTTTTTCCTGCCTTTCTGGTGTTACCATTAGGAATGTTGAGTGTTCTTGTCAGCCACATATGTCCCTGTGCTTCTTGGTCCTGATGAATCTGGGGTTTTCTCTCCCGAATCCAGTGAATTTTGAATTTAGAAACAAAGAAAACAACAACCAAAGGAAACCTACAGAGTCCCCCAAAGTTGCAAAGGCCAGCAAAACAATTGCTTGTTACATGTTTTGTAGAACAGAGTCGTAAGACAGGCTGAAATGATGTGCCTTTCTCGAGACTGATTCGATAACGCTGCTGAAATGTATTGCTGTGTTCATTCAGTTAGTGCCCAGCAATCTTCCAGCCCGTCTGATTTACAGGGTGTGTTACGATGGAGAGCTCAGTCCTTCGCAGGCCTCAGTTCTGGGGGAAGAGGTGCGGTCTTGGTGCTGAGCTTCTAATGAAACAGCTGCTATTTCACTGCAATTTCGATTGCAGCATGCTGAGGAAAACTGCTGCTGCCTTTCATGGTTCTTCGTACACCAGGCTGCAGTAGGGAACATTTCTGTTGGAGCCAACGTCTGGTGGGGGGCAAGAGAACAGGGAGGATGTGAAGAATTGACTTCTGGAGAACACGATTACTGTGTTGTCCATGACTGTTAGAAGCAGCAGCACAATCAGAAGTGTTTAAGCCTATTAATTGGTTCTTTCTTTTGTGCAGAGGGCCCAAAGTTATTTTGCAGATCTGCAGAGCTCAGTGAAGAAAAAGAGGTCTGGGAAGACAGACGTAGATTATCGCTTGAGGTGAGTATGTAAGATCCGTTCCCGGGAACACTAGGTGAAAGCTGAGCATGGGGAGGGAATGCAGGTATGAAGGGGCATGCAGAATTAATTCAGGCCCTCGAGAAGAGCCTGCAACTTTGTAACTCCCCGGGAACAAAAGTGTTTTAGTGTGCCGGTGTGTATAACATCCTGTGGTGCTCTCCAGTCGGGTAAACCACGGCATTTTTGTCTGTTACAGGAACAGCTACTTAACTATATGTAAAGAATGTATTTAAGAGAAAGAGTGAATTTAGAGACTTCTCCTACTAGTGGATTCAGAACCTTCTCCCAAGAATTTGTTAGATTTTCATTATTTTCCGGAACGCCGAAGAAAGCATAAGGATACCAGATAGAAAGTCCAAGGAAACCAATAAACCTTTTACTGATTAGAAGCGCACCACTTCTGTTCCTTGAAGAAGTCGCCAAACAACGTCACTTTCAAAATCCCTTCAACGATCTAACAGGAAAAAATATTGGCAAACCCTGTTAGGCAGTGTTTCCCAGCTGGAGCTGATGGTCTTGGGTGCTGGGGAGCCACGGGAAGGCTCCAGTCCTGACTGTCCGGCCAGGCTGGGGCCATTGAGCTCTGGCTGATCCCTGGCGGCTGTAAGGGCAAGCAGGAATGTCAAAGGCCCCCCAGACCCAGGCCAGGCCGGACCAGAGCAGTGCCGCCAGCCCTCCAGGAGCGGACAGGCTCTGCCAAGCCCGACCTGGGCACTGCTCCCAGCCCAGGGACACGCGGCTGCTTTGCCCGAGAGCCGTGCCCAGAGCAGCAGAGCTGTCACACCCCAGCTGGTTCGGGTTGGTGTGAGGCCCTGGCAGTGCCCGTGGGTGTCCTGGGCAGCACAGGAGCTAATGCCAGGGCCTGGGGAAGCACAGGTCCAGGTCAGCCTCTGCACGGCGACACAGCATGCAGGCTGCAGGGGACAGAGCCAATGGCAGCGGGCACGAGCACCTCTGCGGGGCGCTTTGGCTGCAGCAGCATCGGCCCCAGGGGCTGCTCTCTCCCTGCCTGCCTGCCTCCCTGCCTGGCTGATGGGCAGGGCTGGAGGCCTTGGAGAGCAGGGGCCATTGCGGGCACGGGTGTCCCAAGAGCTGCCCCCTGGCCCAGCTGGGCCCCACTTGGGGAGGAAGGAGGCTCCCAGCCACGGCATGGCTGAGCGGCTCCTGCCTCCCCCTGCCTCTGCTCTGGGCCCTGCGCCGCCTGCCGCAAGCGTTCCTGGGCCAGGCTGTGGGAGGTTGGCATTGCCCTCACCTGGCTCCCTGGCTCCAGGGCCCTCCTGCTTGCTGTAAGACATGGCAGCTCTCAGCGCTGAGCCCCTGTCCAGAAAGGCCACAGTCTCCTCCAGGTGCTGGTCCTCTCTCTCTGTGGGAGAAAGAGGAGTGTGGGGAGTTTGCCGAACAGGCCCAGAGCCACGAGGGCACTGCTCCCTGCTCAGCCCTGCGTGAGCCCTGCTCCTGTCCGCCTTCTGCTCCCGTCGTCGCCTGGAGGAAGACCGCAGTCTGCTCTGGTTGTTCCTCTGCTGATTCTGGGAAGGGAGAGGCAGGTGAGCCTGCAGCACAGGCCCAGATCCCGAGGTGTGGGGTGCCTCTGGTCCCTGGGCAGCAGCGACCCTGCCCTGCCTTCTCCTCCCGTTGTCAGGTCGCACTGACACACGGCCTGAGCCCAGCCTTGCCTTTTGGGGCCAAGGGAAGTCTCTGCTCCTGCCTCTGGCACAGGGCGCTCTGCTAGCGGGTCAGGGAAGGTGATAGCCCCAGAGAGAGGCGTGAGCAGTGGAGGAAAGCCAGCATCTCTCCAGTCTTCCAAAAGGGCACTAAGAAGGAGCCAGGAAACTGCAGGCCCATCAGCCTCAGCTCCGTCCCCAGAAAGGTGGCAGAATATCTCCTCTTGGATGTCATCTCTAAGCGTGTGGAATAACAGGAAGGGAAAACTGGATGGGCTTAGCAGCTGTTTTGCAGGGCAAACAACTGAGTTTGCAGAAGAAGAAATTAATAACATACGGGTTTATCCATGGCAAGGAAGCAAGCAAGGCTGTTAGCATGGAAACTGAAGAACACATCAGGGCTCCTTGTAGTTAGAGGATACGTGCCTTAGTCAGCAGTGTACGTGCCTTAAGAATTTGTGGTAAACTCTTGCCAGTGAATTATTGACGTTAAATGCTTTGTACCAATAAAATACAATAAGCTATTGCTTTGTCCATTGAATAGAAGGAGCTGTTTTGATGTAACTAGGGCCTTAGGATCACACTTTTTTAGGGGTATAAAACTTGAGAACAACTTGTAATAAAGAAGAAGCCATTGTTGTCACTGCACAGGTGTATGTGTATGTCTTGTGTCCATCTCTACAGCGACAGAAAACCATGCTTGGGCAATCCCATAGCCACCTCTGCTGCACTGACTGGCTGGGTTTGTGAAGGGAGAGCAGTGGCTGTTGTCAGCCGGGACTTCAGCAAGGCTTTGTCCCGGCCTCCCGTATCACGCTCATGGGGCAGCTCAGGGACAGTGGCGTAGAGAAGCGGGCAGTGGAGCTCCAAACTCAGATAGCTGCGAGCTCAGGGGGCCGTGCTGGGGCCAGTCTTGTTTGCCTTATTCCCCAGTGACCTGGCAGAAGGGGCGGAGCGCTCCCTCAGCACGTTTGCTGATGGGACAGAAGCGAGAGCAGGGGCTGGTGAACCACACGGCTGTGCTGCTGCCTTTCTGTGAGACCTGGACAGGCTTGAGAGTTGAGCAGAGAGGGACCTAGTGAAGTTGCACAGGGGAAAGCCTCTAGAAGATCTTAAAGCTTTCTAATTACCAGGCAACAGAAGTTTTTTTAGTATAGAGGAGTGTATCGTGTCATCTTGTGATGTCCAGTCAGGGAATCCACTGCATCTCTTTATGTTACAGGAGCAGTTTCTTGTACGTATGTAAAGAAAGTCTTTGAGAAAAACACTGAATTCAGAAACTCCCTCTATATTACGTTGGATTTTCATGATTTTCTGGAATGCCAGGCAAAGCGTAAGGATTCCAAAAGGAAAGCGAAAGCCAATGAAGAAATCTACTTTTAGAGGTCAGAAGCATTTCCTGTTTGTTCCTTGAAGAAGTTGCCAATGTTACTTTTGAAATCCTTTCAAAGAGCTAATAGGAAAAAGCATTGGCCCAAAGTGTTAGCCTGTGTTTCTGAAGAGGAATATGCTTTTTTTGTCAATTCAATATTTGTAGCAGAGTTTGTTTTTGTTGGTTTTTTTTTCTGTTTGTTTTTGTGGTTTTTTTTTGTTTTTTGTTTTTTTTTTGTGTGTGCTTTGAATGTGATTCTTTGCAGGACTTTGAATAATTTGATCATATACCCAATGCTGGGAACAAGCTTAGAAAGAAACTTGAAAGTAACCAAAAGGAGTCAATTTAATTAAAAAAAGTAAGCCTGTTTATTACCAAAGGAACAACTGGAAGCAAAAGCCTCCGGCTAGTCCGGAGACTGTTTCAACGACTAAGTACTTGTAACCTAGGGGTGTTTCCAGGGAAACCCGCTCCGAGGAAAGACCCGGGAGTTCAGCACCCCAGGCCTTTTAAAGTCTCTCTCTCGCCTCCTGCTTGGGGCGCTCAGGATCCGTGCTGTGATAGGTCTATTTCTCCCTTGCCCATTGCCTTATCAGTTGCTGCAGTCTTGGCCAATCATTGTGGAATTCTCTCCTCCCATTGCTTGGTCTCTCCACCAATCTTGATTTAAGTTGTGGTTGTGTTCTATGATGCAATACTCCTGAAAGTTTCTCTGCCCCTCCACAAAGATTGGCACCCCATCTCCTCCCCGGTTCCACTCCCCCTCTATACATCAGCAACAGTACTGGGTTTTAATACAACTAATCACAATTTGTTACTTGAATTAACAACATTTAACGTGTATTAACAACATTTACCTTTGTATCAACATTCCACCATTTTTAACTAGGTTCCTCAAAGGTTAATTTTTTGGTTGTTTGTTTGTTTGTCCATAACACCCAAGACAACATTTTACTGTGCCCTGCTGTCCAGTGCTGAACAGGGCTGAGACAGAGCAGGTAGCTCTGTGTCTGCGTGAAATTTTCAGGAGCAGCACCAGGAGCAGCAGCAGAGCAGTGCCCGATGGTTGCCTTGGGGCCTGGCATTTGAGCCTGCACTTGCTGCAGGAGTCCCTGCCTGGCTCCCGCCTGACCAAACCTTCGCACCCATCTCAGAACCTGGGTTCCCAAGGGGGCCGCCTCAAGTGGTTGCCAGGGACCCGAGGCCATGGTTGCCCAATTTTGGCTGCACGATGCTGATGTCAGCCTGGCCATTGTGACCCGTGCGACCAAGGCTTCAAAAGGCAAGGCTGGGCTCAGGCCGTGTGTCAGTGCGACCTGACAACGGGAGGAGAAGGCAGGGCAGGGTCGCTGCTGCCCAGGGACCAGAGGCACCCCACACCTCGGGATCTGGGCCTGTGCTGCAGGCTCACCTGCCTCTCCCTTCCCAGAATCAGCAGAGGAACAACCAGAGCAGACTGCGGTCTTCCTCCAGGAGACGACGGGAGCAGAAGGCGGACAGGAGCAGGGCTCACGCAGGGCTGAGCAGGGAGCAGTGCCCTCGTGGCTCTGGGCCTGTTCGGCAAACTCCCCACACTCCTCTTTCTCCCACAGAGAGAGAGGACCAGCACCTGGAGGAGACTGTGGCCTTTCTGGACAGGGACTCAGCGCTGAGAGCTGCCATGACTTACAGCAAGCAGGAGGGCCCTGGAGCCAGGGAGCCAGGTGAGGGCAATGCCAACCTCCCACAGCCTGGCCCAGGAACGCTTGCGGCAGGCGGCGCAGGGCCCAGAGCAGAGGCAGGGGGAGGCAGGAGCCGCTCAGCCATGCCGTGGCTGGGAGCCTCCTTCCTCCCCAAGTGGGGCCCAGCTGGGCCAGGGGGCAACTCTTGGGGCACCCGTGCCCGCAATGGCCCCTGCTCTCCAAGGCCTCCAGCCCTGCCCATCAGCCAGGCAGGAAGGCAGGCAGGCAGGGAGAGAGCAGCCCTTGGGGCCGATGCTGCTGCAGCCAAAGCGCCCCGCAGAGGTGCTCGTGCCCGCTGCCATTGGCTCTGTCCCCTGCAGCCTGCATGCTGTGTCGCCGCGCAGAGGCTGACCCGGACATGTGCGGTGACAAACTGGAGAAGTATGGGCTCTGTGCCCACGTGTTCTGCCTGGTGAGTGGCTCTGGGTGCTCCTTCCACCATTGCAATGGGCAATTCCTGCCTCTCTCTCCTCATCTGCTCATCCCCTTTGCTGCAGTTCTTTGCCACTCTACTTTCTCGTCAGAAGAACGAGCGTGTTGGACTCATGGGATTTCTTCCTAGAGATATCCAAATTGCAGTCTGGCGGGCGGCACAAAAGGTGAGAGCCTGACAAGAGCAGGGAGATTTGTGCCAGGCGAGGTTTGCCAGAGCTGAGCCCAGACACTTGGAATGAAAGGCCTGCCCTTCTGGCCGCCTGTGGGACAAAGTCTGGCTCCCAGCAGCTGCACAGAGGCTCTGGCAGCGGAGTCTCCTCCACCAGTCGGCTCTGTGGGCTGAGACCCAGCAGTGGCCACATGCTAGGCCCTGCCCGGAGCCGTGGGGCTGCCAGGGGAGGCCCCGAGGCTGCTGCTGATGGGGCTGCTTGGCTCTTTCCAGCGCTGCTGCGTCTGTGGCCAGAGCGGGGCAACCATCATGTGTTGCCAGGAGGACTGTGGCAGATGGTTCCACCTGCCCTGTGCCAAGGAGGGTGGCTGCGTCACACAGTATATTCCAGAGTACAGGTACCCCTCCTCCCCACTCCTGGTCGCCCCTGGGAGAAGATCCAACATTGCTCACTTTGCCCACCCATTTTCCCTCAGCACCTACTGCCCTGAGCACCGTCCAGAGCAGGACGTGGAGGCGACTGCAGAGCCGGGCACCGATTGCCCCATCTGCATGGAGCCTGTGGAGGATAGAAAGACCTTCAGAACCCTGGTGTGCCCAGCGTGCAAAAGGGCCTGGTTCCACAGGGACTGCATCCAGGTAGGAGCCATCCCCCTCAGCCCCGGGGCACAGCAGGTGCTCAGCAGCACCAGGGCCTTGCTCACCCTGCTTCTGTTTGCCCTGCAGGGACAGGCCATGCGCGCTGGTCTTTTATGCCTCCACTGCCCCCTGTGCAGGGACATTAAAGAATTTCTTGCACACATGTTCATCATGGGGATCCGAATTCCCTTCAGGTTGGTGTCCTTCTGCCTGGCTCACAGGACAGGAGGTGCAAGTGCTGTGTTTTTCCAGGCCCTGCCCCAGCAGTCCTGGCCCTGCCCTGTCCCGTGAGTCTGGGCTTCAGCTTCACGCGGGACCTGGAAAAGTGCTGGAGAAAGAGCGGGGACAACCTGTACCTCCATGAGGGCAAGACATCAGAAACTCATCAGCTTTTCCTTTCTCCATCAGAGAGCCAACGTGGGAGGACAACGATGCCTTCGCGGATCTAGGAGAGAGGCACAGCAGGTGCAATGCCAGGGATTGCCTTTACCCGGGAGGCAGGGAGGAGGCAGAGGAAGAGGGGTAAGTTGGGGAGCTGCACCTGAGGCTCTGCAGGGTACATGTGTCACTTCAAGGGCTCAAAGGGGAAAGAAGCAGAAGAACTTGTCTGGACAATCCTGTGCTGTGGACACGTTGTCCATGAGCCCCTTTGCCTCCCCAGGCCCTGGGAACTGCTGCTGTGCTCCTCCTGCGCTGCTGAGGGCACCCACAGGCTCTGCTCTGGCCTGAGAAACCGCATAGAGAGCTGGGAGTGTGACAGCTGTGCTGGTCTCGGAACGGGTATGAGGCAAAGCAGCCGGTGCCCCTGGGCTGGGGACAGTGCCCAGGCTGGGCTTGGCAGAGCCCCTCTGCTCCTGAAGGGCTGGGGGTTCTGCTCTGGCCTGGCTTGCCTCGCGCCTGGGTGGTCTTTGACATTCCTGCTTGGCCTTACAGCTTTCAGGCATGAGTCAGAGCTCAGGGGCCCCAGCAGGAGAAGACGGTCAGGACTGGAGCCTGCTCATGGCTCCTCAGAATCTGAGGCCATCAGCCCCAGCTCCCGCACCCCGGTGCCATCGGGGCTGGATCCCCGGTCTTCATCTGCAGAGACCAGCGGCCGCAGAAGCCACCGACACACAGCATGGCAGCAGTCTCTGACGTCTTCCTCACTGGACACCAGCAGCCTCAGCACATCAAGTTCAACGTACAGCAGCTCCCCTGACTCTGAGGACAGGGTCCATTCCAGACGTGCAGGGCCCGGCCGAGGCCGAACCCGCTCTCGCCAGCAAGGTCGGGCCCCAGATGGACCCGTCCGATCGAGGAGTCGCCGTGACAGAAGCAACAGGACAATGACAAAGACTGAGAGGCCCAGGCAAAGGGAGACACCTTCACGGGCATCCCCCAGACACAGCCGCACCCGCCAGCAAGGTCAGGCCCTAAGTCCACCTGTCTGCTCCAGGAGTCGCCGGGACAGGAGCCACAGGACAACATCAAGCGCTGAGAGGCCCAGGCAAAGGGAGACTTCGTCAGGGACATCCCCCAGATGCAGCCGCTCCCACCAGCAAGGTCAGGCCCAGAGTCCACCTGGCCGCTCCAGGAGTCGCCGTGACAGGAGCAGCAGGACAAGACCAAGGACTGAGAGGCCCAGGCAAAGGGAGACTTCCTCATGGACATCCCCCAGATGCAGCCGCTCCCGCCTGCAGCGCCGGGCCTCGAATCAACCTGTCCGGTCCAGGAGTCGCCAGGACAGGAGCAGGAGGACAGCAGCAAGGGCTGAGAGGCCCAGGCACAGGGGGACACCGTCAGGGATGTCCCACAGCAGCAGCCGCTCCCGCCAGCGGCGTCGGGCCTCAACTGGGGCCTCCAACAGCAGCACGTAGTGTCATCTTTTCTTTCTAGTCCATCCGCTCGCTGCCGGAAGTGAAGGTGAGATCGGTCAGTACAGGGTCCTTGAGATTTGCAGGTCTGTGAGAAAACCATAGTAGCTCTTGGCTTTTCGACTGGCAGGAAAGTAGTCTTATGCTAAATACCTTGATTTCTGTCTTACCATGTATTAAGTGAAAAGTCACTTAAATGATGTGGCTAATTAAAAAGGACTCTTGTTCTTGCCTTTAGACTCCAACCTCAGGTGTTTCCCCACTGCTTACTCTTGAAAGTGAGCCACTCCTTGATGGGCTTGTGCAAGAGGCCATCTGAAGCCCCCACATTTGCCTACCGATTGCCACGAGGAGAAGCCCCTTCCCCCACTTCAGTTCCGGCTTGCAGAGAGCAGCAGTGCAGGTGCAGCTGCTGTACCATTACGTTAGCTGTTCTGAACAAGGCCTGGCGAGGACTTGGCAAGGACTTGGCAAGGACCTGGCATGGACCCAGCATGGGACAGCCTGACGCGCGACCTGCTACAAATCTCCATTCTTACGCCAAATGACCTTTTGGGGTGACTCCCGTGGTCCTTCATTGAAGACCCCTCATCTGCCTCATTACCACCGTGACAGACAAAGATTGAGGACCCTCCTCCCAAGGACTGAGACTGAGACCCCTACTACAGGCAGGGGGCAAAACGGTGGTCTGACCACTAACGACATGACCTGTTTCCCTTCAGTAATTCCAATGGACTTATTCTCCATTGTGTTCGCCTTGCTTTGGTGGTTTCGGTGGACTCGCCTGTTCCCCCGCAGCAATCACAAGGGCCTCTCATTGTCCTGCATGCTCCCCCCTCTTTCCTCTGTGGACTATAACTGGACCCCTGAGTTGACCAGAACTTCGAAGACTTCCCCGACACGACACGACGGATCCCCATCGTCCGGACCACTGAGGATCTCGCCTGTGCTTGTAGCTATTCCCATCCCCCTCTTCTCTCTCTCTCTCTCTCTCTCTCTCTCTCTCTCTATTCTTTGACCTTCTTTCAGATCCCCACTATCCCATTTACTGTTTTGGCCCTTAATAAAGATGCATTTGTTGTGATTAACTGATAGTCCCTTGTTGTTTGCCTTTTTGCACTTTTGGGATTGGTGAAAAGAGCCATCACGACACCCTGCAACAAGCGGATCGTGACAGCTTGGGTATGGTTAGGGAAACATTCAGAGCAAGGTGGCTCTTAGGGAAGCTGTCTTGGAAAAGGACGTGTGCTGTGTTGCTATCCTTGAACAATCTCATTTCAGTAAAGCCAAAAGGAAGAAGAGAGAAGAGAGTGACACACAACCTCAAGCGCCTGAAGAAATCGATTACTCTATTGCTGCTGATTTAAAAGACTTGCTTGGACCTTGAAAGAACAAACCAGAAAAGACTGTGGAAATACCCTGGGACAAAGAGGATGCGCAGGACTCTGCCCCAGATGACCATTTGGGACCTTTGCCTGAGAGCGACGCAGCTCAGGAGTCGAGTGCTTTCAAGTTTCCCTTCTTTGGAGACACAGAGGGGTTGGGCATCAAAGAAGGTAACAGCAGAACCCTTCTAAGAGTGCCATTTCTAAGGAAGAGCTTCTGGCAGGCACTGTAGAGCAATAGGGTGTAAAGAAGGTCAGGATGCGGGGGATTTTCAGCAGCAGAAGTCAGTAAGTAGGCAGAAGCATTTTGATCTTCATTTCTGCTTGCCAAGGCTGTGGTGGATTAATGAGAGGTAGCTCGTGCTTGCATCTCAGGCGTTCTGAAAGGCATGCTTTGAGAAGGCATTGGGGTTTTTGCTGAGTGGTGAGAAAGCTTGTTGTCATGCCCTGAATTTCTCAAGCAGGGAGAAAGGGGATACACCAGTCATATCAAGTTTCATAGAACCCAACACGATTTTCAAGGAAATGTGTGTTAATGTAGAGGGAGGAGCAAAATCCGGGAGTTGACCCCAAGATCCATGAACATTCTCTTTGTTACTGAATTCTATTCTTGGACCTTTAGGAAAAGGAAAGTGAATGACACGTGATCATTGGGGTGTTCTAACCGTAGATAAAATGAGGCCTTATGAAAAGAAGATGAAACAACATTAAATGGAGTCACAGTCCTGAAGGAGAGAAGAGAAGCCGTGTGAAGTTATCCGAAATATTAAAAAAAACCCAGTGCCACAAGACAAAGCAACGAGCCTCCCACACTTGTGCTGAATTCAGAAGGTATTCAGTGACTTCTGAACGCAATGATAAATGTTTAAGAATACAGAAGCGATCCCTAGAACAAACCGGAAAATCCTGGAGCAGAGATGTAGCTCAGGAAATCAGGCAGGAGCAGATTCTGTCCTTCCTAAATCTCTCTTCTCCACTGTAAGTATTTGTCTTGAAAGGAGGAATTTTTCCTGACAAGTGGAGGAATAATCTGGTTTTGCCTTCGTTTCTATTTTTGGTGCAGTTATTGCAGAGTCTTGCGGACTTGGAACCATCAAGTCGGCAAAAGTCGCATGGCAAGAGGATTCACGTTTCCAAGACAGCAGTTCTGAGGGTGATGGTGAGCCTGAGACGTGAGAAATTGAAAAGGACCAAGAAATGCAAGTTCCCTTTCTATTTGTTGTCTACTTGGCTGTAGTAGTTGGATGCTGTGGGAATGTTAAGAGCAGCACTCGGGAAATGGGAAGCTGACATTGCACACCTCTGAGCAATGAAAGTCATCTTGGAAAACCATTTGGGCTGCCCAGAGTCAAAATTGCCAGCAGCCCATTTGATGTGAAGTTGAATATGAGAAGAGAGACGTTGAGCACAAGAAATTAACTTGGTCCTTTTGGCTTGACCAACTCCAAACTGAGTTTGGCCAAAAGCCAAAGACACAGTCAGTTTTTTTTCAAGAAGTGGTTTGGGGTTTTTTTTATAGAAGGCTCTCTTTGGTTACTAGGGAATAAAGCTTTTCAACGGTCACCATTTCTCTGAAGCGCTACAGTTTTAACTTGTGTTCATGGAATTTGATAGTACAATTTAGGATGCTAAAATCCCTTTGTACTTGTCTAGGTTTCTTTCTTTACCACGCACAGAAAGGGCTAGAGTTTTCTTCTTCTCCAAAGATGATGAACGCCTGAGAGGTACGACGGAAGTTCTTCACCCCCTTCTGTATTTTTTTTTAACTGTTCCTGGAATTCCGTGAGGAGGAAAAAATGCTGCCTGCTTATGAATGTTTTCTAGTCAAAATTTGGCATCCTTACTTGCGGTCAAAGTTGTGGTAGAATCCCGTGAGAAAGTCCTGGTAAAATAAAGGCCAAGCAGATTTCTGGCTTTCTTTTCTTTCAGATAATTGCCTAATAGGAATCTGGACTTTTAGAGCTTACCAAAACATTAGCCACTTGACAGTTTACCTAGATAGTTTGGATCCTTTCAGGTATTTATATCATCTTTCACTTTTTCCTGCCTTTCTGGTGTTACCATTAGGAATGTTGAGTGTTCTTGTCAGCCACATATGTCCCTGTGCTTCTTGGTCCTGATGAATCTGGGGTTTTCTCTCCCGAATCCAGTGAATTTTGAATTTAGAAACAAAGAAAACAACAACCAAAGGAAACCTACAGAGTCCCCCAAAGTTGCAAAGGCCAGCAAAACAATTGCTTGTTACATGTTTTGTAGAACAGAGTCGTAAGACAGGCTGAAATGATGTGCCTTTCTCGAGACTGATTCGATACCGCTGCTGAAATGTATTGCTGTGTTCATTCAGTTAGTGCCCAGCAATCTTCCAGCCCGTCTGATTTACAGGGTGTGTTACGATGGAGAGCTCAGTCCTTCGCAGGCCTCAGTTCTGGGGGAAGAGGTGCGATCTTGGTGCTGAGCTTCTAATGAAACAGCTGCTATTTCACTGCAATTTCGATTGCAGCATGCTGAGGAAAACTGCTGCTGCCTTTCATGGTTCTTCGTACACCAGGCTGCAGTAGGGAACATTTCTGTTGGAGCCAACGTCTGGTGGGGGGCAAGAGAACAGGGAGGATGTGAAGAATTGACTTCTGGAGAACACGATTACTGTGTTGTCCATGACTGTTAGAAGCAGCAGCACAATCAGAAGTGTTTAAGCCTATTAATTGGTTCTTTCTTTTGTGCAGAGGGCCCAAAGTTATTTTGCAGATCTGCAGAGCTCAGTGAAGAAAAAGAGGTCTGGGAAGACAGACGTAGATTATCGCTTGAGGTGAGTATGTAAGATCCGTTCCCCGGGAACACTAGGTGAAAGCTGAGCATGGGGAGGGAATGCAGGTATGAAGGGGCATGCAGAATTAATTCAGGTCCTCGAGAAGAGCCTGCAACTTTGTAACTCCCCGGGAACAAAAGTGTTTTAGTGTGCCGGTGTGTATAACATCCTGTGGTGCTCTCCAGTCGGGTAAACCACGGCATTTTTGTCTGTTACAGGAACAGCTACTTAACTATATGTAAAGAATGTATTTAAGAGAAAGAGTGAATTTAGAGACTTCTCCTACTAGTGGATTCAGAACCTTCTCCCAAGAATTTGTTAGATTTTCATTATTTTCCGGAACGCCGAAGAAAGCATAAGGATACCAGATAGAAAGTCCAAGGAAACCAATAAACCTTTTACTGATTAGAAGCGCACCACTTCTGTTCCTTGAAGAAGTCGCCAAACAACGTCACTTTCAAAATCCCTTCAACGATCTAACAGGAAAAAATATTGGCAAACCCTGTTAGGCAGTGTTTCCCAGCTGGAGCTGATGGTCTTGGGTGCTGGGGAGCCACGGGAAGGCTCCAGTCCTGACTGTCCGGCCAGGCTGGGGCCATTGAGCTCTGGCTGATCCCTGGCGGCTGTAAGGGCAAGCAGGAATGTCAAAGGCCCCCCAGACCCAGGCCAGGCCGGACCAGAGCAGTGCCGCCAGCCCTCCAGGAGCGGACAGGCTCTGCCAAGCCCAACCTGGGCACTGCCCCCAGCCCAGGGACACGCGGCTGCTTTGCCCGAGAGCCGTGCCCAGAGCAGCAGAGCTGTCAAACCCCAGCTGGTTCGGGTTGGTGTGAGGCCCTGGCAGTGCCCGTGGGTGTCCTGGGCAGCACAGGAGCTGTTGCCAGGGCCTGGGGAAGCACGTGTCCGGGTCAGCCTCTGCACGTCGACACAGCATGCAGGCTGCAGGGGACAGAGAGAATGGCAGCGGGCACGAGCACCTCTGCGGGGCGCTTTGGCTGCAGCAGCATCGGCCCCAAGGGCTGCTCTCTCCCTGCCTGCCTGCCTTCCTGCCTGGCTGATGGGCAGGGCTGGAGGCCTTGGAGAGCAGGGGCCATTGCGGGCACGGGTGTCCCAAGAGCTGCCCCCTGGCCCAGCTGGGCCCCACTTGGGGAGGAAGGAGGCTCCCAGCCACGGCATGGCTGAGCGGCTCCTGCCTCCCCCTGCCTCTGCTCTGGGCCCTGCGCCGCCTGCCGCAAGCGTTCCTGGGCCAGGCTGTGGGAGGTTGGCATTGCCCTCACCTGGCTCCCTGGCTCCAGGGCCCTCCTGCTTGCTGTAAGACATGGCGGCTCTCAGCGCTGAGCCCCTGTCCAGAAAAGCCACAGTCTCCTCCAGGTGCTGGTCCTCTCTCTCTGTGGGAGAAAGAGGAGTGTGGGGAGTTTGCCAAACAGGCCCAGAGCCACGAGGGCACTGCTCCCTGCTCAGCCCTGCGTGAGCCCTGCTCCTGTCCGCCTTCTGCTCCCGTCGTCTCCTGGAGGAAGACCGCAGTCTGCTCTGGTTGTTCCTCTGCTGATTCTGGGAAGGGAGAGGCAGGTGAGCCTGCAGCACAGGCCCAGATCCCGAGGTGTGGGGTGCCTCTGGTCCCTGGGCAGCAGCGACCCTGCCCTGCCTTCTCCTCCCGTTGTCAGGTCGCACTGACACACGGCCTGAGCCCAGCCTTGCCTTTTGGGGCCAAGGGAAGTCTCTGCTCCTGCCTCTGGCACAGGGCGCTCTGCTAGCGGGTCAGGGAAGGTGATAGCCCCAGAGAGAGGCGTGAGCAGTGGAGGAAAGCCAGCATCTCTCCAGTCTTCCAAAAGGGCACTAAGAAGGAGCCAGGAAACTGCAGGCCCATCAGCCTCAGCTCCGTCCCCAGAAAGGTGGCAGAATATCTCCTCTTGGATGTCATCTCTAAGCGTGTGGAATAACAGGAAGGGAAAACTGGATGGGCTTAGCAGCTGTTTTGCAGGGCAAACAACTGAGTTTGCAGAAGAAGAAATTAATAACATACGGGTTTATCCATGGCAAGGAAGCAAGCAAGGCCGTTAGCATGGAAACTGAAGAACACATCAGGGCTCCTTGTAGTTAGAGGATACGTGCCTTAGTCAGCAGTGGACGTGCCTTAAGAATTTGTGGTAAACTCTTGCCAATGAATTATTGACGTTAAATGCTTTGTACCAATAAAATACAATAAGCTATTGCTTTGTCCATTGAATAGAAGGAGCTGTTTTGATGTAACTAGGGCCTTAGGATCACACTTTTTTAGGGGTATAAAACTTGAGAACAACTTGTAATAAAGAAGAAGCCATTGTTGTCACTGCACAGGTGTATGTGTATGTCTTGTGTCCATCTCTACAGCGACAGAAAACCATGCTTGGCCAATCCCATAGCCACCTCTGCTGCACTGACTGGCTGGGTTTGTGAGGGGAGAGCAGTGGCTGTTGTCAGCCGGGACTTCAGCAAGGCTTTGTCCTGGCCTCCCGTATCACGCTCATGGGGCAGCTCAGGGACAGTGGCGTAGAGAAGCGGGCAGTGGAGCTCCAAACTCAGATAGCTGCGAGCTCAGGGGGCCGTGCTGGGGCCAGTCTTGTTTGCCTTATTCCCCAGTGACCTGGCAGAAGGGGCGGAGCGCTCCCTCAGCACGTTTGCTGATGGGACAGAAGCGAGAGCAGGGGCTGGTGAACCACACGGCTGTGCTGCTGCCTTTCTGTGAGACCTGGACAGGCTTGAGAGTTGAGCAGAGAGGGACCTAGTGAAGTTGCACAGGGGAAAGCCTCTAGAAGATCTTAAAGCTTTCTAATTACCAGGCAACAGAAGTTTTTTTAGTATAGAGGAGTGTATCGTGTCATCTTGTGATGTCCAGTCAGGGAATCCACTGCATCTCTTTATGTTACAGGAGCAGTTTCTTGTACGTATGTAAAGAAAGTCTTTGAGAAAAACACTGAATTCAGAAACTCCCTCTATATTACGTTGGATTTTCATGATTTTCTGGAATGCCAGGCAAAGCGTAAGGATTCCAAAAGGAAAGCGAAAGCCAATGAAGAAATCTACTTTTAGAGGTCAGAAGCATTTCCTGTTTGTTCCTTGAAGAAGTTGCCAATGTTACTTTTGAAATCCTTTCAAAGAGCTAATAGGAAAAAGCATTGGCCCAAAGTGTTAGCCTGTGTTTCTGAAGAGGAATATGCTTTTTTTATGCGCTCAGGATCCGTGCTGTGATAGGTCTATTTCTCCCTTGCCCATTGCCTTATCAGTTGCTGCAGTCTTGGCCAATCATTGTGGAATTCTCTCCTCCCATTGCTTGGTCTCTCCACCAATCTTGATTTAAGTTGTGGTTGTGTTCTATGATGCAATACTCCTGAAAGTTTCTCTGCCCCTCCACAAAGATTGGCACCCCATCTCCTCCCCGGTTCCACTCCCCCTCTGTACATCAGCAACAGTACTGGGTTTTAATACAACTAATCACAATTTGTTACTTGAATTAACAACATTTAACGTGTATTAACCACATTTACCTTTGTATCAACATTCCACCATTTTTAACTAGGTTCCTCAAAGGTTAATTTTTTGGTTGTTTGTTTGTTTGTCCATAACACCCAAGACAACATTTTACTGTGCCCTGCTGTCCAGTGCTGAACAGGGTTGAGGCAGAGCAGGTAGCTCTGTGTCTGCGTGAAATTTTCAGGAGCAGCACCAGGAGCAGCAGCAGAGCAGTGCCCGATGGTTGCCTTGGGGCCTGGCATTTGACCCTGCACTTGCTGCAGGAGTCCCTGCCTGGCTCCCGCCTGACCAAACCTTCGCACCCATCTCAGAACCTGGGTTCCAAAGGGGGCCGCCTCAAGTGGTTGCCAGGGACCCGAGGCCATGGTTGCCCAATTTTGGCTGCACGATGCTGATGTCAGCCTGGCCATTGTGACCCGTGCGACCAAGGCTTCAAAAGGCAAGGCTGGGCTCAGGCCGTGTGTCAGTGCGACCTGACAACGGGAGGAGAAGGCAGGGCAGGGTCGCTGCTGCCCAGGGACCAGAGGCACCCCACACCTCGGGATCTGGGCCTGTGCTGCAGGCTCACCTGCCTCTCCCTTCCCAGAATCAGCAGAGGAACAACCAGAGCAGACTGCGGTCTTCCTCCAGGAGACGACGGGAGCAGAAGGCGGACAGGAGCAGGGCTCACGCAGGGCTGAGCAGGGAGCAGTGCCCTCGTGGCTCTGGGCCTGTTCGGCAAACTCCCCACACTCCTCTTTCTCCCACAGAGAGAGAGGACCAGCACCTGGAGGAGACTGTGGCCTTTCTGGACAGGGACTCAGCGCTGAGAGCTGCCATGACTTACAGCAAGCAGGAGGGCCCTGGAGCCAGGGAGCCAGGTGAGGGCAATGCCAACCTCCCACAGCCTGGCCCAGGAACGCTTGCGGCAGGCGGCGCAGGGCCCAGAGCAGAGGCAGGGGGAGGCAGGAGCCGCTCAGCCATGCCGTGGCTGGGAGCCTCCTTCCTCCCCAAGTGGGGCCCAGCTGGGCCAGGGGGCAGCTCTTGGGACACCCGTGCCCGCAATGGCCCCTGCTCTCCAAGGCCTCCAGCCCTGCCCATCAGCCAGGCAGGAAGGCAGGCAGGCAGGGAGAGAGCAGCCCTTGGGGCCGATGCTGCTGCAGCCAAAGCGCCCCGCAGAGGTGCTCGTGCCCGCTGCCATTGGCTCTGTCCCCTGCAGCCTGCATGCTGTGTCGCCGCGCAGAGGCTGACCCGGACATGTGCGGTGACAAACTGGAGAAGTATGGGCTCTGTGCCCACGTGTTCTGCCTGGTGAGTGGCTCTGGGTGCTCCTTCCACCATTGCAATGGGCAATTCCTGCCTCTCTCTCCTCATCTGCTCATCCCCTTTGCTGCAGTTCTTTGCCACTCTACTTTCTCGTCAGAAGAACGAGCGTGTTGGACTCATGGGATTTCTTCCTAGAGATATCCAAATTGCAGTCTGGCGGGCGGCACAAAAGGTGAGAGCCTGACAAGAGCAGGGAGATTTGTGCCAGGCGAGGTTTGCCAGAGCTGAGCCCAGACACTTGGAATGAAAGGCCTGCCCTTCTGGCCGCCTGTGGGACAAAGTCTGGCTCCCAGCAGCTGCACAGAGGCTCTGGCAGCGGAGTCTCCTCCACCCGTCGGCTCTGTGGGCTGAGACCCAGCAGTGGCCACATGCTAGGCCCTGCCCGGAGCCGTGGGGCTGCCAGGGGAGGCCCTGAGGCTGCTGCTGATGGGGCTGCTTGGCTCTTTCCAGCGCTGCTGCGTCTGTGGCCAGAGCGGGGCAACCATCATGTGTTGCCAGGAGGACTGTGGCAGATGGTTCCACCTGCCCTGTGCCAAGGAGGGTGGCTGCGTCACACAGTATATTCCAGAGTACAGGTACCCCTCCTCCCCACTCCTGGTCGCCCCTGGGAGAAGATCCAACATTGCTCACTTTGCCCACCCATTTTCCCTCAGCACCTACTGCCCTGAGCACCGTCCAGAGCAGGACGTGGAGGCGACTGCAGAGCCGGGCACCGATTGCCCCATCTGCATGGAGCCTGTGGAGGATAGAAAGACCTTCAGAACCCTGGTGTGCCCAGCGTGCAAAAGGGCCTGGTTCCACAGGGACTGCATCCAGGTAGGAGCCATCCCCCTCAGCCCCGGGGCACAGCAGGTGCTCAGCAGCACCAGGGCCTTGCTCACCCTGCTTCTGTTTGCCCTGCAGGGACAGGCCATGCGCGCTGGTCTTTTATGCCTCCACTGCCCCCTGTGCAGGGACATTAAAGAATTTCTTGCACACATGTTCATCATGGGGATCCGAATTCCCTTCAGGTTGGTGTCCTTCTGCCTGGCTCACAGGACAGGAGGTGCAAGTGCTGTGTTTTTCCAGGCCCTGCCCCAGCAGTCCTGGCCCTGCCCTGTCCCGTGAGTCTGGGCTTCAGCTTCACGCGGGACCTGGAAAAGTGCTGGAGAAAGAGCGGGGACAACCTGTACCTCCATGAGGGCAAGACATCAGAAACTCATCAGCTTTTCCTTTCTCCATCAGAGAGCCAACGTGGGAGGACAACGATGCCTTCGCGGATCTAGGAGAGAGGCACAGCAGGTGCAATGCCAGGGATTGCCTTTACCCGGGAGGCAGGGAGGAGGCAGAGGAAGAGGGGTAAGTTGGGGAGCTGCACCTGAGGCTCTGCAGGGTACATGTGTCACTTCAAGGGCTCAAAGGGGAAAGAAGCAGAAGAACTTGTCTGGACAATCCTGTGCTGTGGACACGTTGTCCATGAGCCCGTTTGCCTCCCCAGGCCCTGGGAACTGCTGCTGTGCTCCTCCTGCGCTGCTGAGGGCACCCACAGGCGCTGCTCTGGCCTGAGAAACCGCATAGAGAGCTGGGAGTGTGACGGCTGTGCTGGTCTCGGAACGGGTATGAGGCAAAGCAGCCGGTGCCCCTGGGCTGGGGACAGTGCCCAGGCTGGGCTTGGCAGAGCCCCTCTGCTCCTGAAGGGCTGGGGGTTCTGCTCTGGCCTGGCTTGCCTCGCGCCTGGGTGGTCTTTGACATTCCTGCTTGGCCTTACAGCTTTCAGGCATGAGTCAGAGCTCAGGGGCCCCAGCAGGAGAAGACGGTCAGGACTGGAGCCTGCTCATGGCTCCTCAGAATCTGAGGCCATCAGCCCCAGCTCCCGCACCCCGGTGCCATCGAGGCTGGATCCCCGGTCTTCATCTGCAGAGACCAGCGGCCGCAGAAGCCACCGACACACAGCATGGCAGCAGTCTCTGACGTCTTCCTCACTGGACACCAGCAGCCTCAGCACATCAAGTTCAACGTACAGCAGCTCCCCTGACTCTGAGGACAGGGTCCATTCCAGACGTGCAGGGCCCGGCCGAGGCCGAACCCGCTCTCGCCAGCAAGGTCGGGCCCCAGATGGACCCGTCCGATCGAGGAGTCGCCGTGACAGAAGCAACAGGACAATGACAAAGACTGAGAGGCCCAGGCGAAGGGAGACACCTTCACGGGCATCCCCCAGACACAGCCGCACCCGCCAGCAAGGTCAGGCCCTAAGTCCACCTGTCTGCTCCAGGAGTCGCCGTGACAGGAGCAGCAGGACAACCACAAGGACTGAGAGGCCCAGGCAAAGGCAGACATCGTCACAGGCATCCCCCAGACGCAGCCGCACCCGCCAGCAAGGTCAGGCCCTAAGTCCACCTGCCCGGCCCAGGAGTCGCCGGGACAGGAGCCACAGGACAACATCAAGCGCTGAGAGGCCCAGGCAAAGGGAGACTTCGTCAGGGACATCCCCCAGATGCAGCCGCTCCCACCAGCAAGGTCAGGCCCAGAGTCCACCTGGCCGCTCCAGGAGTCGCCGTGACAGGAGCAGCAGGACAAGACCAAGGACTGAGAGGCCCAGGCAAAGGGAGACTTCCTCAGGGACATCCCCCAGATGCAGCCGCTCCCGCCTGCAGCGCCGGGCCTCGAATCAACCTGTCCGGTCCAGGAGTCACCAGGACAGGAGCAGGAGGACAGCAGCAAGGGCTGAGAGGCCCAGGCACAGGGGGACACCGTCAGGGATGTCCCACAGGAGCAGCCGCTCCCGCCAGCGGCGTCGGGCCTCAACTGGGGCCTCCAACAGCAGCACGTAGTGTCATCTTTTCTTTCTAGTCCATCCGCTCGCTGCCGGAAGTGAAGGTGAGATCGGTCAGTACAGGGTCCTTGAGATTTGCAGGTCTGTGAGAAAACCATATTAGCTCTTGGCTTTTCGACTGGCAGGAAAGTAGTCTTATGCTAAATACCTTGATTTCTGTCTTACCATGTATTAAGTGAAAAGTCACTTAAATGATGTGGCTAATTAAAAAGGACTCTTGTTCTTGCCTTTAGACTCCAACCTCAGGTGTTTCCCCACTGCTTACTCTTGAAAGTGAGCCACTCCTTGATGGGCTTGTGCAAGAGGCCATCTGAAGCCCCCACATTTGCCTACCGATTGCCACGAGGAGAAGCCCCTTCCCCCACTTCAGTTCCGGCTTGCAGAGAGCAGCAGTGCAGGTGCAGCTGCTGTACCTTTACGTTAGCTGTTCTGAACAAGGCCTGGCGAGGACTTGGCAAGGACTTGGCAAGGACCTGGCAAGGACCCAGCACGGGACAGCCTGACGCGCGACCTGCTACAAATCTCCGTTCTTACGCCAAATGACCTTTTGGGGTGACTCCCGTGGTCCTTCATTGAAGACCCCTCATCTGCCTCATTACCACCGTGACAGACAAAGATTGAGGACCCTCCTCCCAAGGACTGAGACTGAGACCCCTACTACAGGGAGGGGGCAAAACGGTGGTCTGACCACTAACGACATGACCTGTTTCCCTTCAGTAATTCCAGTGGACTTATTCTCCATTGTGTTTGCCTTGCTTTGGTGGTTTCGGTGGACTCGCCTGTTCCCCCGCAGCAATCACTAGGGCCTCTCATTGTCCTGCATGCTCCCCCCTCTTTCCTCTGTGGACTATAACTGGACCCCTGAGTTGACCAGAACTTCGAAGACTTCCCCGACACGACAAGACGGATCCCCATCGTCCGGACCACTGAGGATCTCGCCTGTGCTTGTAGCTATTCCCATCCCCCTCTTCTCTCTCTCTCTCTCTCTCTCTCTCTCTCTCTCTCTATTCTTTGACCTTCTTTCAGATCCCCACTATCCCATTTACTGTTTTGGCCCTTAATAAAGATGCATTTGTTGTGATTAACTGATAGTCCCTTGTTGTTTGCCTTTTTGCACTTTTGGGATTGGTGAAAAGAGCCATCACGACACCCTGCAACAAGCGGATCGTGACAGCTTGGGTATGGTTAGGGAAACATTCAGAGCAAGGTGGCTCTTAGGGAAGCTGTCTTGGAAAAGGACGTGTGCTGTGTTGCTATCCTTGAACAATCTCATTTCAGTAAAGCCAAAAGGAAGAAGAGAGAAGAGAGTGACACACAACCTCAAGCGCCTGAAGAAATCGATTACTCTATTGCTGCTGATTTAAAAGACTTGCTTGGACCTTGAAAGAACAAACCAGAAAAGACTGTGGAAATACCCTGGGACAAAGAGGATGCGCAGGACTCTGCCCCAGATGACCATTTGGGACCTTTGCCTGAGAGCGACGCAGCTCAGGAGTCGAGTGCTTTCAAGTTTCCCTTCTTTGGAGACACAGAGGGGTTGGGCATCAAAGGAGGTAACAGCAGAACCCTTCTAAGAGTGCCATTTCTAAGGAAGAGCTTCTGGCAGGCACTGTAGAGCAATAGGGTGTAAAGAAGGTCAGGATGCGGGGGATTTTCAGCAGCAGAAGTCAGTAAGTAGGCAGAAGCATTTTGATCTTCATTTCTGCTTGCCAAGGCTGTGGTGGATTAACGAGAGGTAGCTCGTGCTTG
Organism: Anomalospiza imberbis; assembly: GCF_031753505.1. Classification (NCBI taxonomy): domain Eukaryota; kingdom Metazoa; phylum Chordata; class Aves; order Passeriformes; family Viduidae; genus Anomalospiza; species Anomalospiza imberbis. The sequence goes on along the minus strand of NW_027100373.1, from coordinate 12,962 downwards.
CATCTCAGGCGTTCTGAAAGGCATGCTTTGAGAAGGCATTGGGGTTTTTGCTGAGTGGTGAGAAAGCTTGTTGTCATGCCCTGAATTTCTCAAGCAGGGAGAAAGGGGATACACCAGTCATATCAAGTTTCATAGAACCCAACACGATTTTCAAGGAAATGTGTGTTAATGTAGAGGGAGGAGCAAAATCCGGGAGTTGACCCCAAGATCCATGGACATTCTCTTTGTTACTGAATTCTATTCTTGGACCTTTAGGAAAAGGAAAGTGAATGACACGTGATCATTGGGGTGTTCTAACCGTAGATAAAATGAGGCCTTATGAAAAGAAGATGAAACAACATTAAATGGAGTCACAGTCCTGAAGGAGAGAAGAGAAGCCGTGTGAAGTTATCCGAAATATTAAAAAAAACCCAGTGCCACAAGACAAAGCAACGAGCCTCCCACACTTGTGCTGAATTCAGAAGGTATTCAGTGTCTTCTGAACGCAATGATAAATGTTTAAGAATACAGAAGCGATCCCTAGAACAAACCGGAAAATCCTGGAGCAGAGATGTAGCTCAGGAAATCAGGCAGGAGCAGATTCTGTCCTTCCTAAATCTCTCTTCTCCACTGTAGGTATTTGTCTTGAAAGGAGGAATTTTTCCTGACAAGTGGAGGAATAATCTGGTTTTGCCTTCGTTTCTATTTTTGGTGCAGTTATTGCAGAGTCTTGCGGACTTGGAACCATCAAGTCGGCAAAAGTCGCATGGCAAGAGGATTCACGTTTCCAAGACAGCAGTTCTGAGGGTGATGGTGAGCCTGAGACGTGAGAAATTGAAAAGGACCAAGAAATGCAAGTTCCCTTTCTATTTGTTGTCTACTTGGCTGTAGTAGTTGGATGCTGTGGGAATGTTAAGAGCAGCACTCGGGAAATGGGAAGCTGACATTGCACACCTCTGAGCAATGAAAGTCATCTTGGAAAACCATTTGGGCTGCCCAGAGTCAAAATTGCCAGCAGCCCATTTGATGTGAAGTTGAATATGAGAAGAGAGACGTTGAGCACAAGAAATTAACTTGGTCCTTTTGGCTTGACCAACTCCAAACTGAGTTTGGCCAAAAGCCAAAGACACAGTCAGTTTTTTTTCAAGAAGTGGTTTGGGGTTTTTTTTATAGAAGGCTCTCTTTGGTTACTAGGGAATAAAGCTTTTCAACGGTCACCATTTCTCTGAAGCGCTACAGTTTTAACTTGTGTTCATGGAATTTGATAGTACAATTTAGGATGCTAAAATCCCTTTGTACTTGTCTAGGTTTCTTTCTTTACCACGCACAGAAAGGGCTAGAGTTTTCTTCTTCTCCAAAGATGATGAACGCCTGAGAGGTACGACGGAAGTTCTTCACCCCCTTCTGTATTTTTTTTTAACTGTTCCTGGAATTCCGTGAGGAGGAAAAAATGCTGCCTGCTTATGAATGTTTTCTAGTCAAAATTTGGCATCCTTACTTGCGGTCAAAGTTGTGGTAGAATCCCGTGAGAAAGTCCTGGTAAAATAAAGGCCAAGCAGATTTCTGGCTTTCTTTTCTTTCAGATAATTGCCTAATAGGAATCTGGACTTTTAGAGCTTACCAAAACATTAGCCACTTGACAGTTTACCTAGATAGTTTGGATCCTTTCAGGTATTTATATCATCTTTCACTTTTTCCTGCCTTTCTGGTGTTACCATTAGGAATGTTGAGTGTTCTTGTCAGCCACATATGTCCCTGTGCTTCTTGGTCCTGATGAATCTGGGGTTTTCTCTCCCGAATCCAGTGAATTTTGAATTTAGAAACAAAGAAAACAACAACCAAAGGAAACCTACAGAGTCCCCCAAAGTTGCAAAGGCCAGCAAAACAATTGCTTGTTACATGTTTTGTAGAACAGAGTCGTAAGACAGGCTGAAATGATGTGCCTTTCTCGAGACTGATTCGATACCGCTGCTGAAATGTATTGCTGTGTTCATTCAGTTAGTGCCCAGCAATCTTCCAGCCCGTCTGATTTACAGGGTGTGTTACGATGGAGAGCTCAGTCCTTCGCAGGCCTCAGTTCTGGGGGAAGAGGTGCGATCTTGGTGCTGAGCTTCTAATGAAACAGCTGCTATTTCACTGCAATTTCGATTGCAGCATGCTGAGGAAAACTGCTGCTGCCTTTCATGGTTCTTCGTACACCAGGCTGCAGTAGGGAACATTTCTGTTGGAGCCAACGTCTGGTGGGGGGCAAGAGAACAGGGAGGATGTGAAGAATTGACTTCTGGAGAACACGATTACTGTGTTGTCCATGACTGTTAGAAGCAGCAGCACAATCAGAAGTGTTTAAGCCTATTAATTGGTTCTTTCTTTTGTGCAGAGGGCCCAAAGTTATTTTGCAGATCTGCAGAGCTCAGTGAAGAAAAAGAGGTCTGGGAAGACAGACGTAGATTATCGCTTGAGGTGAGTATGTAAGATCCGTTCCCCGGGGAACTCTAGGTGAAAGCTGAGCATGGGGAGGGAATGCAGGTATGAAGGGGCATGCAGAATTAATTCAGGTCCTCGAGAAGAGCCTGCAACTTTGTAACTCCCCGGGAACAAAAGTGTTTTAGTGTGCCGGTGTGTATAACATCCTGTGGTGCTCTCCAGTCGGGTAAACCACGGCATTTTTGTCTGTTACAGGAACAGCTACTTAACTATATGTAAAGAATGTATTTAAGAGAAAGAGTGAATTTAGAGACTTCTCCTACTAGTGGATTCAGAACCTTCTCCCAAGAATTTGTTAGATTTTCATTATTTTCCGGAACGCCGAAGAAAGCATAAGGATACCAGATAGAAAGTCCAAGGAAACCAATAAACCTTTTACTGATTAGAAGCGCACCACTTCTGTTCCTTGAAGAAGTCGCCAAACAACGTCACTTTCAAAATCCCTTCAACGATCTAACAGGAAAAAATATTGGCAAACCCTGTTAGGCAGTGTTTCCCAGCTGGAGCTGATGGTCTTGGGTGCTGGGGAGCCACGGGAAGGCTCCAGTCCTGACTGTCCGGCCAGGCTGGGGCCATTGAGCTCTGGCTGATCCCTGGCGGCTGTAAGGGCAAGCAGGAATGTCAAAGGCCCCCCAGACCCAGGCCAGGCCGGACCAGAGCAGTGCCGCCAGCCCTCCAGGAGCGGACAGGCTCTGCCAAGCCCGACCTGGGCTCTGCCCCCAGCCCAGGGACACGCGGCTGCTTTGCCCGAGAGCCGTGCCCAGAGCAGCAGAGCTGTCACACCCCAGCTGGTTCGGGTTGGTGTGAGGCCCTGGCAGTGCCCGTGGGTGCCCTGGGCAGCACAGGAGCTGTTGCCAGGGCCTGGGGAAGCACAAGGGTCAGCCTCTGCACGGTGACACAGCATGCAGGCTGCAGGGGACAGAGAGAATGGCAGCGGGCACGAGCACCTCTGCGGGGCGCTTTGGCTGCAGCAGCATCGGCCCCAAGGGCTGCTCTCTCCCTGCCTGCCTGCCTCCCTGCCTGGCTGATGGGCAGGGCTGGAGGCCTTGGAGAGCAGGGGCCATTGCGGGCACGGGTGTCCCAAGAGCTGCCCCCTGGCCCAGCTGGGCCCCACTTGGGGAGGAAGGAGGCTCCCAGCCACGGCATGGCTGAGCGGCTCCTGCCTCCCCCTGCCTCTGCTCTGGGCCCTGCGCCGCCTGCCGCAAGCGTTCCTGGGCCAGGCTGTGGGAGGTTGGCATTGCCCTCACCTGGCTCTCTGGCTCCAGGGCCCTCCTGCTTGCTGTAAGTCATGGCAGCTCTCAGCGCTGAGTCCCTGTCCAGAAAGGCCACAGTCTCCTCCAGGTGCTGGTCCTCTCTCTCTGTGGGAGAAAGAGGAGTGTGGGGAGTTTGCCGAACAGGCCCAGAGCCACGAGGGCACTGCTCCCTGCTCAGCCCTGCGTGAGCCCTGCTCCTGTCCGCCTTCTGCTCCCGTCGTCGCCTGGAGGAAGACCGCAGTCTGCTCTGGTTGTTCCTCTGCTGATTCTGGGAAGGGAGAGGCAGGTGAGCCTGCAGCACAGGCCCAGATCCCGAGGTGTGGGGTGCCTCTGGTCCCTGGGCAGCAGCGACCCTGCCCTGCCTTCTCCTCCCGTTGTCAGGTCGCACTGACACACGGCCTGAGCCCAGCCTTGCCTTTTGGGGCCAAGGGAAGTCTCTGCTCCTGCCTCTGGCACAGGGCGCTCTGCTAGCGGGTCAGGGAAGGTGATAGCCCCAGAGAGAGGCGTGAGCAGTGGAGGAAAGCCAGCATCTCTCCAGTCTTCCAAAAGGGCACTAAGAAGGAGCCAGGAAACTGCAGGCCCATCAGCCTCAGCTCCGTCCCCAGAAAGGTGGCAGAATATCTCCTCTTGGATGTCATCTCTAAGCGTGTGGAATAACAGGAAGGGAAAACTGGATGGGCTTAGCAGCTGTTTTGCAGGGCAAACAACTGAGTTTGCAGAAGAAGAAATTAATAACATACGGGTTTATCCATGGCAAGGAAGCAAGCAAGGCCGTTAGCATGGAAACTGAAGAACACATCAGGGCTCCTTGTAGTTAGAGGATACGTGCCTTAGTCAGCAGTGGACGTGCCTTAAGAATTTGTGGTAAACTCTTGCCAATGAATTATTGACGTTAAATGCTTTGTACCAATAAAATACAATAAGCTATTGCTTTGTCCATTGAATAGAAGGAGCTGTTTTGATGTAACTAGGGCCTTAGGATCACACTTTTTTAGGGGCATAAAACTTGAGAACAACTTGTAATAAAGAAGAAGCCATTGTTGTCACTGCACAGGTGTATGTGTATGTCTTGTGTCCATCTCTACAGCGACAGAAAACCATGCTTGGGCAATCCCATAGCCACCTCTGCTGCACTGACTGGCTGGGTTTGTGAGGGGAGAGCAGTGGCTGTTGTCAGCCGGGACTTCAGCAAGGCTTTGTCCCGGCCTCCCGTATCACGCTCATGGGGCAGCTCAGGGACAGTGGCGTAGAGAAGCGGGCAGTGGAGCTCCAAACTCAGATAGCTGCGAGCTCAGGGGGCCGTGCTGGGGCCAGTCTTGTTTGCCTTATTCCCCAGTGACCTGGCAGAAGGGGCGGAGCGCTCCCTCAGCACGTTTGCTGATGGGACAGAAGCGAGAGCAGGGGCTGGTGAACCACACGGCTGTGCTGCTGCCTTTCTGTGAGACCTGGACAGGCTTGAGAGTTGAGCAGAGAGGGACCTAGTGAAGTTGCACAGGGGAAAGCCTCTAGAAGATCTTAAAGCTTTCTAATTACCAGGCAACAGAAGTTTTTTTAGTATAGAGGAGTGTATCGTGTCATCTTGTGATGTCCAGTCAGGGAATCCACTGCATCTCTTTATGTTACAGGAGCAGTTTCTTGTACGTATGTAAAGAAAGTCTTTGAGAAAAACACTGAATTCAGAAACTCCCTCTATATTACGTTGGATTTTCATGATTTTCTGGAATGCCAGGCAAAGCGTAAGGATTCCAAAAGGAAAGCGAAAGCCAATGAAGAAATCTACTTTTAGAGGTCAGAAGCATTTCCTGTTTGTTCCTTGAAGAAGTTGCCAATGTTACTTTTGAAATCCTTTCAAAGAGCTAATAGGAAAAAGCATTGGCCCAAAGTGTTAGCCTGTGTTTCTGAAGAGGAATATGCTTTTTTTGTCAATTCAATATTGGTCGCAGGGTTTGTTTTCGGGTTTTTTTTTTTTTTTTTTTTAATTTTAATTTTAATTTTAATTTTTATTTTTATTTTTATTTTTATTTTTATTTTTTATTTTTGTGTGTGCTTTGATTGTGATTCTTTGCAGGACTTTGAATAATATGATCATATACCCAATGTTGGGAACAGGCTTAGAAAGAAACTTGAAAGTAACCAAAAGGAGTCAATTTAATTAAAAAAAGTAAGCCTGTTTATTACCAAAGGAACAACTGGAAGCAAAAGCCTCCGGCTAGTCCGGAGACTGTTTCAACAACTTAGTACTTGTAACCTAGGGGTGTGTGTTTCCAGGGAAACCTACTCCGCTCTGAGGAAAGACCCGGGAGTTCGGCACCCCAGGCCTTTTAAAGTCTCTCTCTTGCCTCCTGCTTGGGGCGCTCAGGATCCGTGCTGTGATAGGTCTATTTCTCCCTTGCCCATTGCCTTATCAGTTGCTGCAGTCTTGGCCAATCATTGTGGAATTCTCTCCTCCCATTGCTTGGTCTCTCCACCAATCTTGATTTAAGTTGTGGTTGTGTTCTATGATGCAATACTCCTGAAAGTTTCTCTGCCCCTCCACAAAGATTGGCACCCCATCTCCTCCCCGGTTCCACTCCCCCTCTATACATCAGCAACAGTACTGGGTTTTAATACAACTAATCACAATTTGTTACTTGAATTAACAACATTTAACGTGTATTAACCACATTTACCTTTGTATCAACATTCCACCATTTTTAACTAGGTTCCTCAAAGGTTAATTTTTTGGTTGTTTGTTTGTTTGTCCATAACACCCAAGACAACATTTTACTGTGCCCTGCTGTCCAGTGCTGAACAGGGTTGAGGCAGAGCAGGTAGCTCTGTGTCTGCGTGAAATTTTCAGGAGCAGCACCAGGAGCAGCAGCAGAGCAGTGCCCGATGGTTGCCTTGGGGCCTGGCATTTGACCCTGCACTTGCTGCAGGAGTCCCTGCCTGGCTCCCGCCTGACCAAACCTTCGCACCCATCTCAGAACCTGGGTTCCAAAGGGGGCCGCCTCAAGTGGTTGCCAGGGACCCGAGGCCATGGTTGCCCAATTTTGGCTGCACGATGCTGATGTCAGCCTGGCCATTGTGACCCGTGCGACCAAGGCTTCAAAAGGCAAGGCTGGGCTCAGGCCGTGTGTCAGTGCGACCTGACAACGGGAGGAGAAGGCAGGGCAGGGTCGCTGCTGCCCAGGGACCAGAGGCACCCCACACCTCGGGATCTGGGCCTGTGCTGCAGGCTCACCTGCCTCTCCCTTCCCAGAATCAGCAGAGGAACAACCAGAGCAGACTGCGGTCTTCCTCCAGGAGACGACGGGAGCAGAAGGCGGACAGGAGCAGGGCTCACGCAGGGCTGAGCAGGGAGCAGTGCCCTCGTGGCTCTGGGCCTGTTCGGCAAACTCCCCACACTCCTCTTTCTCCCACAGAGAGAGAGGACCAGCACCTGGAGGAGACTGTGGCCTTTCTGGACAGGGACTCAGCGCTGAGAGCTGCCATGTCTTACAGCAAGCAGGAGGGCCCTGGAGCCAGGGAGCCAGGTGAGGGCAATGCCAACCTCCCACAGCCTGGCCCAGGAACGCTTGCGGCAGGCGGCGCAGGGCCCAGAGCAGAGGCAGGGGGAGGCAGGAGCCGCTCAGCCATGCCGTGGCTGGGAGCCTCCTTCCTCCCCAAGTGGGGCCCAGCTGGGCCAGGGGGCAGCTCTTGGGGCACCCGTGCCCGCAATGGCCCCTGCTCTCCAAGGCCTCCAGCCCTGCCCATCAGCCAGGCAGGAAGGCAGGCAGGCAGGGAGAGAGCAGCCCTTGGGGCCGATGCTGCTGCAGCCAAAGCGCCCCGCAGAGGTGCTCGTGCCCGCTGCCATTGGCTCTGTCCCCTGCAGCCTGCATGCTGTGTCGCCGCGCAGAGGCTGACCCGGACATGTGCGGTGACAAACTGGAGAAGTATGGGCTCTGTGCCCACGTGTTCTGCCTGGTGAGTGGCTCTGGGTGCTCCTTCCACCATTGCAATGGGCAATTCCTGCCTCTCTCTCCTCATCTGCTCATCCCCTTTGCTGCAGTTCTTTGCCACTCTACTTTCTCGTCAGAAGAACGAGCGTGTTGGACTCATGGGATTTCTTCCTAGAGATATCCAAATTGCAGTCTGGCGGGCGGCACAAAAGGTGAGAGCCTGACAAGAGCAGGGAGATTTGTGCCAGGCGAGGTTTGCCAGAGCTGAGCCCAGACACTTGGAATGAAAGGCCTGCCCTTCTGGCCGCCTGTGGGACAAAGTCTGGCTCCCAGCAGCTGCACAGAGGCTCTGGCAGCGGAGTCTCCTCCACCAGTCGGCTCTGTGGGCTGAGACCCAGCAGTGGCCACATGCTAGGCCCTGCCCGGAGCCGTGGGGCTGCCAGGGGAGGCCCTGAGGCTGCTGCTGATGGGGCTGCTTGGCTCTTTCCAGCGCTGCTGCGTCTGTGGCCAGAGCGGGGCAACCATCATGTGTTGCCAGGAGGACTGTGGCAGATGGTTCCACCTGCCCTGTGCCAAGGAGGGTGGCTGCGTCACACAGTATATTCCAGAGTACAGGTACCCCTCCTCCCCACTCCTGGTCGCCCCTGGGAGAAGATCCAACATTGCTCACTTTGCCCACCCATTTTCCCTCAGCACCTACTGCCCTGAGCACCGTCCAGAGCAGGACGTGGAGGCGACTGCAGAGCCGGGCACCGATTGCCCCATCTGCATGGAGCCTGTGGAGGATAGAAAGACCTTCAGAACCCTGGTGTGCCCAGCGTGCAAAAGGGCCTGGTTCCACAGGGACTGCATCCAGGTAGGAGCCATCCCCCTCAGCCCCGGGGCACAGCAGGTGCTCAGCAGCACCAGGGCCTTGCTCACCCTGCTTCTGTTTGCCCTGCAGGGACAGGCCATGCGCGCTGGTCTTTTATGCCTCCACTGCCCCCTGTGCAGGGACATTAAAGAATTTCTTGCACACATGTTCATCATGGGGATCCGAATTCCCTTCAGGTTGGTGTCCTTCTGCCTGGCTCACAGGACAGGAGGTGCAAGTGCTGTGTTTTTCCAGGCCCTGCCCCAGCAGTCCTGGCCCTGCCCTGTCCCGTGAGTCTGGGCTTCAGCTTCACGCGGGACCTGGAAAAGTGCTGGAGAAAGAGCGGGGACAACCTGTACCTCCATGAGGGCAAGACATCAGAAACTCATCAGCTTTTCCTTTCTCCATCAGAGAGCCAACGTGGGAGGACAACGATGCCTTCGCGGATCTAGGAGAGAGGCACAGCAGGTGCAATGCCAGGGATTGCCTTTACCCGGGAGGCAGGGAGGAGGCAGAGGAAGAGGGGTAAGTTGGGGAGCTGCACCTGAGGCTCTGCAGGGTACATGTGTCACTTCAAGGGCTCAAAGGGGAAAGAAGCAGAAGAACTTGTCTGGACAATCCTGTGCTGTGGACACGTTGTCCATGAGCCCGTTTGCCTCCCCAGGCCCTGGGAACTGCTGCTGTGCTCCTCCTGCGCTGCTGAGGGCACCCACAGGCTCTGCTCTGGCCTGAGAAACCGCATAGAGAGCTGGGAGTGTGACAGCTGTGCTGGTCTCGGAACGGGTATGAGGCAAAGCAGCCGGTGCCCCTGGGCTGGGGACAGTGCCCAGGCTGGGCTTGGCAGAGCCCCTCTGCTCCTGAAGGGCTGGGGGTTCTGCTCTGGCCTGGCTTGCCTCGGGCCTGGGTGGTCTTTGACATTCCTGCTTGGCCTTACAGCTTTCAGGCATGAGTCAGAGCTCAGGGGCCCCAGCAGGAGAAGACGGTCAGGACTGGAGCCTGCTCATGGCTCCTCAGAATCTGAGGCCATCAGCCCCAGCTCCCGCACCCCGGTGCCATCGGGGCTGGATCCCCGGTCTTCATCTGCAGAGACCAGCGGCCGCAGAAGCCACCGACACACAGCATGGCAGCAGTCTCTGACGTCTTCCTCACTGGACACCAGCAGCCTCAGCACATCAAGTTCAACGTACAGCAGCTCCCCTGACTCTGAGGACAGGGTCCATTCCAGACGTGCAGGGCCCGGCCGAGGCCGAACCCGCTCTCACCAGCAAGGTCGGGCCCCAGATGGACCCGTCCGATCGAGGAGTCGCCGTGACAGAAGCAACAGGACAATGACAAAGACTGAGAGGCCCAGGCGAAGGGAGACACCTTCACGGGCATCCCCCAGACACAGCCGCACCCGCCAGCAAGGTCAGGCCCTAAGTCCACCTGTCTGCTCCAGGAGTCGCCGTGACAGGAGCAGCAGGACAACCACAAGGACTGAGAGGCCCAGGCAAAGGCAGACATCGTCACAGGCATCCCCCAGACGCAGCCGCACCCGCCAGCAAGGTCAGGCCCTAAGTCCACCTGCCCGGCCCAGGAGTCGCCGGGACAGGAGCCACAGGACAACATCAAGCGCTGAGAGGCCCAGGCAAAGGGAGACTTCGTCAGGGACATCCCCCAGATGCAGCCGCTCCCACCAGCAAGGTCAGGCCCAGAGTCCACCTGGCCGCTCCAGGAGTCGCCGTGACAGGAGCAGCAGGACAAGACCAAGGACGGAGAGGCCCAGGCAAAGGGAGACTTCCTCATGGACATCCCCCAGATGCAGCCGCTCCCGCCTGCAGCGCCGGGCCTCGAATCAACCTGTCCGGTCCAGGAGTCGCCAGGACAGGAGCAGGAGGACAGCAGCAAGGGCTGAGAGGCCCAGGCACAGGGGGACACCGTCAGGGATGTCCCACAGGAGCAGCCGCTCCCGCCAGCGGCGTCGGGCCTCAACTGGGGCCTCCAACAGCAGCACGTAGTGTCATCTTTTCTTTCTAGTCCATCCGCTCGCTGCCGGAAGTGAAGGTGAGATCGGTCAGTACAGGGTCCTTGAGATTTGCAGGTCTGTGAGAAAACCATAGTAGCTCTTGGCTTTTCGACTGGCAGGAAAGTAGTCTTATGCTAAATACCTTGATTTCTGTCTTACCATGTATTAAGTGAAAAGTCACTTAAATGATGTGGCTAATTAAAAAGGACTCTTGTTCTTGCCTTTAGACTCCAACCTCAGGTGTTTCCCCACTGCTTACTCTTGAAAGTGAGCCACTCCTTGATGGGCTTGTGCAAGAGGCCATCTGAAGCCCCCACATTTGCCTACCGATTGCCACGAGGAGAAGCCCCTTCCCCCACTTCAGTTCCGGCTTGCAGAGAGCAGCAGTGCAGGTGCAGCTGCTGTACCTTTACGTTAGCTGTTCTGAACAAGGCCTGGCGAGGACTTGGCAAGGACCTGGCATGGACCCAGCATGGGACAGCCTGACGCGCGACCTGCTACAAATCTCCATTCTTACGCCAAATGACCTTTTGGGGTGACTCCCGTGGTCCTTCATTGAAGACCCCTCATCTGCCTCATTACCACCGTGACAGACAAAGATTGAGGACCCTCCTCCCAAGGACTGAGACTGAGACCCCTACTACAGGCAGGGGGCAAAACGGTGGTCTGACCACTAACGACATGACCTGTTTCCCTTCAGTAATTCCAATGGACTTATTCTCCATTGTGTTCGCCTTGCTTTGGTGGTTTCGGTGGACTCGCCTGTTCCCCCGCAGCAATCACAAGGGCCTCTCATTGTCCTGCATGCTCCCCCCTCTTTCCTCTGTGGACTATAACTGGACCCCTGAGTTGACCAGAACTTCGAAGACTTCCCCGACACGACAAGACGGATCCCCATCGTCCGGACCACTGAGGATCTCGCCTGTGCTTGTAGCTATTCCCATCCCCCTCTTCTCTCTCTCTCTCTCTCTCTCTCTCTATTCTTTGACCTTCTTTCAGATCCCCACTATCGCATTTACTGTTTTGGCCCTTAATAAAGGTGCATTTGTTGTGATTAACTGATAGTCCCTTGTTGTTTGCCTTTTTGCACTTTTGGGATTGGTGAAAAGAGCCATCACGACACCCTGCAACAAGCGGATCGTGACAGCTTGGGTATGGTTAGGGAAACATTCAGAGCAAGGTGGCTCTTAGGGAAGCTGTCTTGGAAAAGGACGTGTGCTGTGTTGCTATCCTTGAACAATCTCATTTCAGTAAAGCCAAAAGGAAGAAGAGAGAAGAGAGTGACACACAACCTCAAGCGCCTGAAGAAATCGATTACTCTATTGCTGCTGATTTAAAAGACTTGCTTGGACCTTGAAAGAACAAACCAGAAAAGACTGTGGAAATACCCTGGGACAAAGAGGATGCGCAGGACTCTGCCCCAGATGACCATTTGGGACCTTTGCCTGAGAGCGACGCAGCTCAGGAGTCGAGTGCTTTCAAGTTTCCCTTCTTTGGAGACACAGAGGGGTTGGGCATCAAAGAAGGTAACAGCAGAACCCTTCTAAGAGTGCCATTTCTAAGGAAGAGCTTCTGGCAGGCACTGTAGAGCAATAGGGTGTAAAGAAGGTCAGGATGCGGGGGATTTTCAGCAGCAGAAGTCAGTAAGTAGGCAGAAGCATTTTGATCTTCATTTCTGCTTGCCAAGGCTGTGGTGGATTAATGAGAGGTAGCTCGTGCTTGCATCTCAGGCGTTCTGAAAGGCATGCTTTGAGAAGGCATTGGGGTTTTTGCTGAGTGGTGAGAAAGCTTGTTGTCATGCCCTGAATTTCTCAAACAGGGAGAAAGGTGATAGACCAGTCATATCAAGTTTCATAGAACCCAACAAGATTTTCAAGGAAATGTGTGTTAATGTAGAGGGAGGAGCAAAATCCGGGAGTTGACCCCAAGATCCATGAACATTCTCTTTGTTACTGAATTCTATTCTTGGACCTTTAGGAAAAGGAAAGTGAATGACACGTGATCATTGGGGTGTTCTAACCGTAGATAAAATGAGGCCTTATGAAAAGAAGATGAAACAACATTAAATGGAGTCACAGTCCTGAAGGAGAGAAGAGAAACCGTGTGAAGTTATCCGAAATATTAAAAAAAACCCAATGCCACAAGACAAAGCAACGAGCCTCCCACACTTGTGCTGAATTCAGAAGGTATTCAGTGTCTTCTGAACGCAATGATAAATGTTTAAGAATACAGAAGCGATCCCTAGAACAAACCGGAAAATCCTGGAGCAGAGATGTAGCTCAGGAAATCAGGCAGGAGCAGATTCTGTCCTTCCTAAATCTCTCTTCTCCACTGTAGGTATTTGTCTTGAAAGGAGGAATTTTTCCTGACAAGTGGAGGAATAATCTGGTTTTGCCTTCGTTTCTATTTTTGGTGCAGTTATTGCAGAGTCTTGCGGACTTGGAACCATCAAGTCGGCAAAAGTCGCA
>NW_027100372.1:0-53016 GCF_031753505.1 Anomalospiza imberbis | reverse complement strand
AGCAGTCGGAAGGCTTCGCACACAAGCCCGCTTCTTTGCGGCTTCGTTCTTCGCCTCATCCAAGCAACCGCCATCTCTGCCTCTCGGAGGCGAAGAAGCGGCTAATTCGTGCACAGCTCAGTAGAGCGGCAGCGCAGCACTCCGGAGCGCCGCTTCAAGCCGAAAGACGCCGGGAAGCGGCACTTTCCTCCGATAGCTCCGGAGCCGCGCTTCTGCCTCTCTAGTCGTCTCTATCTTAGCGAAAAGCTTTCCCACTCCATTTGGCAAGGGGAGAGTGGACCTGCACTGCACACTAACCGCGGTTTGCAAAGAAAGAGGATTTGCTGCACATTCCAAGGACACGGCTCTTTCCGAGGCAATCTGCAACCTGCTGTCAGATGGAAGTGCTCTCTGCCCTCTCCTGCCCAGCTCTAGGTACTAGCGGGCACTTGCCAGCCTGGGCGAGGCAAACAACCTCGAGAGATGTCACAGAGCATAAGTGGAGCACAGATGCTCAAAAGCAGCAAAGCTGAAGAGCCTGGCTCAGCTTCACTAGTGTGCAATTGACTGACTGCGAAAAACAAAGCAGCAGAGCACCGGGCTTCTGGGCGCTGTGAAGGCAATTGCCAAAACCAGGCAGCTGCTCCTTCCAAGCACAGGCAGCTGCCTATGTTCTTGCTTGTCGACAAACTCACCGCTGCCCTTCTTTTCAGCAGCTGCACCGTCTTCTGTGCATCTCGGAGCCTCTGGCGACGAGCAAGACTTGCCAAGGTGGGAGGCATCAGGACCAAGTCAAAACCCAGGCAAGTTGTCCTGGAACGCTTTCCATTCGCTTGCCGAGAGTGAATTCAACAGGCAGGAGAGCGGCAGCCACCGTCCTCCAGCAGTCGGAAGCTTCGCACACAAGCCCGCTTCTTTGCGGCTTCGTTCTTCGCCTCATCCAAGCAACCGCCATCTCTGCCTCTCGGAGGCGAAGAAGCGGCTAATTCGTGCACAGCTCAGTAGAGCGGCAGCGCAGCGCTCCGGAGCGCCGCTTCAAGCCGAAAGACGCCGGGAAGCGGCACTTTCCTCCGGATAGCTCCGGAGCCGCGCTTCTGCCTCTCTAGTCGTCTCTATCTTAGCGAAAAGCTTTCCCACTCCATTTGGCAAGGGGAGAGTGGACCTGCACTGCACACTAACCGCGGTTTGCAAAGAAAGAGGATTTGCTGCACATTCCAAGGACACGGCTCTTTCCGAGGCAATCTGCAACCTGCTGTCAGATGGAAGTGCTCTCTGCCCTCTCCTGCCCAGCTCTAGGTACTAGCGGGCACTTGCCAGCCTGGGCGAGGCAAACAACCTCGAGAGATGTCACAGAGCATAAGTGGAGCACAGATGCTCAAAAGCAGCAAAGCTGAAGAGCCTGGCTCAGCTTCACTAGTGTGCAATTGACTGACTGCGAAAAACAAAGCAGCAGAGCACCGGGCTTCTGGGCGCTGTGAAGGCAATTGCCAAAACCAGGCAGCTGCTCCTTCCAAGCACAGGCAGCTGCCTATGTTCTTGCTTGTCGACAAACTCACCGCTGCCCTTCTTTCAGCAGCTGCCACCGTCTTCTGTGCATCTCGGAGCCTCTGGCGACGAGCAAGACTTGCCAAGGTGGGACGCATCAGGACCAAGTCAAAACCCAGGCAAGTTGTCCTGGAACGCTTTCCATTCGCTTGCCGAGAGTGAATTCAACAGGCAGGAGACGGCAGCCACCGTCCTCCAGCAGTCGGAAGGCTTCGCACGCAAGCCCGCTTCTTTGCGGCTTCGTTCTTCGCCTCTTCCAAGCAACCGCGATCTCTGCTTCTCGGAGGCGAAGAAGCGGCTAATTCGCGCACAGCTCAGTAGAGCGGCAGCGGAGCGCTCCGGAGCGCCGCTTCAAGCCGAAAGACGCCGGGAAGCGGCACTTTCCTCCGGATAGCTCCGGAGCCGCGCTTCTGCCTCTCTAGTCGTCTCTATCTTAGCGAAAAGCTTTCCCACTCCATTTGGCAAGGGGAGAGTGGACCTGCACTGCACACTAACCGCGGTTTGCAAAGAAAGAGGATTTGCTGCACATTCCAAGGACACGGCTCTTTCCGAGGCAATCTGCAACCTGCTGTCAGATGGAAGTGCTCTCTGCCCTCTCCTGCCTAGCTCTAGGTACTAGCGGGCACCTGCCAGCCTGGGCGAGGCAAACAACCTCGAGAGATGTCACAGAGCATAAGTGGAGCACAGATGCTCAAAAGCAGCAAAGCTGAAGAGCCTGGCTCAGCTTCACTAGTGTGCAATTGACTGACTGCGAAAAACAAAGCAGCAGAGCACCAGGCTTCTGGGCGCTGTGAAGGGCAATTGCCAAAACCAGGCAGCTGCTCCTTCCCAAGCACAGGCAGCTGCCTATGTTCTTGCTTGTCGACAAACTCACCGCTGCCCTTCTTTTCAGCAGCTGCCACCGTCTTCTGTGCATCTCGGAGCCTCTGGCGACGAGCAAGACTTGCCAAGGTGGGACGCATCAGGACCAAGTCAAAACCCAGGCAAGTTGTCCTGGAACGCTTTCCATTCGCTTGCTGAGAGTGAATTCAACAGGCAGGAGAGCGGCAGCCACCGTCCTCCAGCAGTCGGAAGGCTTCGCACACAAGCCCGCTTCTTTGCGGCTTCGTTCTTCGCCTCTTCCAAGCAACCGCCATCTCTGCTTCTCGGAGGCGAAGAAGCGGCTAATTCGCGCACAGCTCAGTAGAGCGGCAGCGCAGCGCTCCGGAGCGCCGCTTCAAGCCGAAAGACGCCGGGAAGCGGCACTTTCCTCCGGATAGCTCCGGAGCCGCGCTTCTGCCTCTCTAGTCGTCTCTATCTTAGCGAAAAGCTTTCCCACTCCATTTGGCAAGGGGAGAGAGTGGACCTGCACTGCACACTAACCGCGGTTTGCAAAGAAAGAGGATTTGCTGCACATTCCAAGGACACGGCTCTTTCCGAGGCAATCTGCAACCTGCTGTCAGATGGAAGTGCTCTCTGCCCTCTCCTGCCCAGCTCTAGGTACTAGCGGGCACTTTCCAGCCTGGCCGAGGCAAACAACCTCGAGAGATGTCACAGAGCATAAGTGGAGCACAGATGCTCAAAAGCAGCAAAGCTGAAGAGCCTGGCTCAGCTTCACTAGTGTGCAATTGACTGACTGCGAAAAACAAAGCAGCAGAGCACCGGGCTTCTGGGCGCTGTGAAGGCAATTGCCAAAACCAGGCAGCTGCTCCTTCCCAAGCACAGGCAGCTGCCTATGTTCTTGCTTGTCGACAAACTCACCGCTGCCCTTCTTTTCAGCAGCTGCCACCGTCTTCTGTGCATCTCGGAGCCTCTGGCGACGAGCAAGACTTGCCAGGTGGGACGCATCAGGACCAAGTCAAAACCCAGGCAAGTTGTCCTGGAACGCTTTCCATTCGCTTGCCGAGAGTGAATTCAACAGGCAGGAGAGCGGCAGCCACCGTCCTCCAGCAGTCAGAAGGCTTCGCACGCAAGCCCGCTTCTTTGCGGCTTCGTTCTCCGCCTCTTCCAAGCAACCGCGATCTCTGCCTCTCGGAGGCGAAGAAGCGGCTAATTCGAACACAGCTCAGTAGAGCGGCAGCGCAGCGCTCCGGAGCGCCGCTTCAAGCCGAAAGACGCCGGGAAGCGGCACTTTCCTCCGGATAGCTCCGAGCCGCGCTTCTGCCTCTCTAGTCGTCTCTATCTTAGCGAAAAGCTTTCCCACTCCATTTGGCAAGGGGAGAGTGGACCTGCACTGCACACTAACCGCGGTTTGCAAAGAAAGAGGATTTGCTGCACATTCCAAGGACACGGCTCTTTCCGAGGCAATCTGCAACCTGCTGTCAGATGGAAGTGCTCTCTGCCCTCTCCTGCCCAGCTCTAGGTACTAGCGGGCACTTGCCAGCCTGGGCGAGGCAAACAACCCTCGAGAGATGTCACAGAGCATAAGTGGAGCACAGATGCTCAAAAGCAGCAAAGCTGAAGAGCCTGGCTCAGCTTGACTAGTGTGCAATTGACTGACTGCGAAAAACAAAGCAGCAGAGCACCGGGCTTCTGGGCACTGTGAAGGCAATTGCCAAAACCAGGCAGCTGCTCCTTCCCAAGCACAGGCAGCTGCCTATGTTCTTGCTTGTCGACAAACTCACCGCTGCCCTTCTTTTCAGCAGCTGCCACCGTCTTCTGTGCATCTCGGAGCCTCTGGCGACGAGCAAGACTTGCCAAGGTGGGACGCATCAGGACCAAGTCAAAACCCAGGGCAAGTTGTCCTGGAACGCTTTCCATTCGCTTGCCGAGAGTGAATTCAACAGGCAGGAGAGCGGCAGCCACCGTCCTCCAGCAGTCGGAAGGCTTCGCACACAAGCCCGCTTCTTTGCGGCTTCGTTCTTCGCCTCTTCCAAGCAACCGCCATCTCTGCTTCTCGGAGGCGAAGAAGCGGCTAATTCGCACACAGCTCAGTAGAGCGGCAGCGCAGCGCTCCGGAGCGCCGCTTCAAGCCGAAAGACGCCGGGAAGCGGCACTTTCCTCCGGATAGCTCCGGAGCCGCGCTTCTGCCTCTCTAGTCGTCTCTATCTTAGCGAAAGCTTCCCACTCCATTTGGCAAGGGGAGAGTGGACCTGCACTGCACACTAACCACGGTTTGCAAAGAAAGAGGATTTGCTGCACATTCCAAGGACACGGCTCTTTCCGAGGCAATCTGCAACCTGCTGTCAGATAGAAATGCTCTCTGCCCTCTCCTGCCAGCTCTAGGTACTAGCGGGCACTTGCCAGCCTGGGCGAGGCAAACAACCTCGAGAGATGTCACAGAGCATAAGTGGAGCACAGATGCTCAAAAGCAGCAAAGCTGAAGAGCCTGGCTCAGCTTCACTAGTGTGCAATTGACTGACTGCGAAAAACAAAGCAGCAGAGCACCGGGCTTCTGGGCGCTGTGAAGGCAATTGCCAAAACCAGGCAGCTGCTCCTTCCCAAGCACAGGCAGCTGCCTATGTTCTTGCTTGTCGACAAACTCACCGCTGCCCTTCTTTTCAGCAGCTGCCACCGTCTTCTGTGCATCTCGGAGCCTCTGGCGACGAGCAAGACTTGCCAAGGTGGGACGCATCAGGACCAAGTCAAAACCCAGGCAAGTTGTCCTGGAACGCTTTCCATTCGCTTGCCGAGAGTGAATTCAACAGGCAGGAGAGCGGCAGCCACCGTCCTCCAGCAGTCGGAAGGCTTCGCACACAAGCCCGCTTCTTTGCGGCTTCGTTCTTCGCCTCATCCAAGCAACCGCCATCTCTGCCTCTCGGAGGCGAAGAAGCGGCTAATTCGCGCACAGCTCAGTAGAGCGGCAGCGCAGCACTCCGGAGCGCCGCTTCAAGCCGAAAGACGCCGGGAAGCGGCACTTTCCTCCGGATAGCTCCGGAGCCGCGCTTCTGCCTCTCTAGTCGTCTCTATCTTAGCGAAAAGCTTTCCCACTCCATTTGGCAAGGGGAGAGTGGACCTGCACTGCACACTAACCGCAGTTTGCAAAGAAAGAGGATTTGCTGCACATTCCAAGGACACGGCTCTTTCCGAGGCAATCTGCAACCTGCTGTCAGATGGAAGTGCTCTCTGCCCTCTCATGCCTAGCTCTAGGTACTAGTGGGCACTTGCCAGCCTGGGCGAGGCAAACAACCTCCAGAGATGTCACAGAGCATAAGTGGAGCACAGATGCTCAAAAGCAGCAAAGCTGAAGAGCCTGGCTCAGCTTCACTAGTGTGCAATTGACTGACTGCGAAAAACAAAGCAGCAGAGCACCGGGCTTCTGGGCGCTGTGAAGGCAATTGCCAAAACCAGGCAGCTGCTCCTTCCCAAGCACAGGCAGCTGCCTATGTTCTTGCTTGTCGACAAACTCACCGCTGCCCTTCTTTTCAGCAGCTGCCACCGTCTTCTGTGCATCTCGGAGCCTCTGGCGACGAGCAAGACTTGCCAAGGTGGGACGCATCAGGACCAAGTCAAAACCCAGGCAAGTTGTCCTGGAACGCTTTCCATTCGCTTGCCGAGAGTGAATTCAACAGGCAGGAGAGCGGCAGCCACCGTCCTCCAGCAGTCGGAAGGCTTCGCACACAAGCCCGCTTCTTTGCGGCTTCGTTCTTCGCCTCTTCCAAGCAACCGCGATCTCTGCCTCTCGGAGGCGAAGAAGCGGCTAATTCGCGCACAGCTCAGTAGAGCGGCAGCGCAGCGCTCCGGAGCGCCGCTTCAAGCCGAAAGACGCCGGGAAGCGGCACTTTCCTCCGGATAGCTCCGGAGCCGTGCTTCTGCCTCTCTAGTCGTCTCTATCTTAGCGAAAAGCTTTCCCACTCCATTTGGCAAGGGGAGAGTGGACCTGCACTGCACACTAACCGCGGTTTGCAAAGAAAGAGGATTTGCTGCACATTCCAAGGACACGGCTCTTTCCGAGGCAATCTGCAACCTGCTGTCAGATGGAAGTGCTCTCTGCCCTCTCCTGCCCAGCTCTAGGTACTAGCGGGCACTTGCCAGCCTGGGCGAGGCAAACAACCTCGAGAGATGTCACAGAGCATAAGTGGAGCACAGATGCTCAAAAGCAGCAAAGCTGAAGAGCCTGGCTCAGCTTCACTAGTGTGCAATTGACTGACTGCGAAAAACAAAGCAGCAGAGCACCGGGCTTCTGGGCGCTGTGAAGGCAATTGCCAAAACCAGGCAGCTGCTCCTTCCCAAGCACAGGCAGCTGCCTATGTTCTTGCTTGTCGACAAACTCACCGCTGCCCTTCTTTTCAGCAGCTGCCACCGTCTTCTGTGCATCTCGGAGCCTCTGGCGACGAGCAAGACTTGCCAAGGTGGGACGCATCAGGACCAAGTCAAAACCCAGGCAAGTTGTCCTGGAACGCTTTCCATTCGCTTGCCGAGAGTGAACTCAACAGGCAGGAGAGCGGCAGCCACCGTCCTCCAGCAGTCGGAAGGCTTCGCACACAAGCCCGCTTCTTTGCGGCTTCGTTCTTCGCCTCTTCCAAGCAACCGCCATCTCTGCCTCTCGGAGGCGAAGAAGCGGCTAATTCGCGCACAGCTCAGTAGAGCGGCAGCGCAGCGCTCCGGAGCGCCGCTTCAAGCCGAAAGACGCCGGGAAGCGGCACTTTCCTCCGGATAGCTCCGGAGCCGCGCTTCTGCCTCTCTAGTCGTCTCTATCTTAGCGAAAAGCTTTCCCACTCCATTTGGCAAGGGGAGAGTGGACCTGCACTGCACACTAACCGCGGTTTGCAAAGAAAGAGGATTTGCTGCACATTCCAAGGACACGGCTCTTTCCGAGGCAATCTGCAACCTGCTGTCAGATAGAAGTGCTCTCTGCCCTCTCCTGCCCAGCTCTAGGTACTAGCGGGCACTTGCCAGCCTGGGCGAGGCAAACAACCTCGACAGATGTCACAGAGCATAAGTGGAGCACAGATGCTCAAAAGCAGCAAAGCTGAAGAGCCTGGCTCAGCTTCACTAGTGTGCAATTGACTGACTGCGAAAAACAAAGCAGCAGAGCACCGGGCTTCTGGGCGCTGTGAAGGCAATTGCCAAAACCAGGCAGCTGCTCCTTCCCAAGCACAGGCAGCTGCCTATGTTCTTGCTTGTCGACAAACTCACCGCTGCCCTTCTTTTCAGCAGCTGCCACCGTCTTCTGTGCATCTCGGAGCCTCTGGCGACGAGCAAGACTTGCCAAGGTGGGACGCATCAGGACCAAGTCAAAACCCAGGCAAGTTGTCCTGGAACGCTTTCCATTCGCTTGCCGAGAGTGAATTCAACAGGCAGGAGAGCGGCAGCCACCGTCCTCCAGCAGTCGGAAGGCTTCGCACACAAGCCCGCTTCTTTGCGGCTTCGTTCTTCGCCTCATCCAAGCAACCGCCATCTCTGCCTCTCGGAGGCGAAGAAGCGGCTAATTCGCGCACAGCTCAGTAGAGCGGCAGCGCAGCACTCCGGAGCGCCGCTTCAAGCCGAAAGACGCCGGGAAGCGGCACTTTCCTCCGGATAGCTCCGGAGCCGCGCTTCTGCCTCTCTAGTCGTCTCTATCTTAGCGAAAAGCTTTCCCACTCCATTTGGCAAGGGGAGAGTGGACCTGCACTGCACACTAACCGCAGTTTGCAAAGAAAGAGGATTTGCTGCACATTCCAAGGACACGGCTCTTTCCGAGGCAATCTGCAACCTGCTGTCAGATGGAAGTGCTCTCTGCCCTCTCCTGCCCAGCTCTAGGTACTAGCGGGCACTTGCCAGCCTGGCCGAGGCAAACAACCTCGAGAGATGTCACAGAGCATAAGTGGAGCACAGATGCTCAAAAGCAGCAAAGCTGAAGAGCCTGGCTCAGCTTCACTAGTGTGCAATTGACTGACTGCGAAAAACAAAGCAGCAGAGCACCGGGCTTCTGGGCGCTGTGAAGGCAATTGCCAAAACCAGGCAGCTGCTCCTTCCCAAGCACAGGCAGCTGCCTATGTTCTTGCTTGTCGACAAACTCACCGCTGCCCTTCTTTTCAGCAGCTGCCACCGTCTTCTGTGCATCTCGGAGCCTCTGGCGACGAGCAAGACTTGCCAAGGTGGGACGCATCAGGACCAAGTCAAAACCCAGGCAAGTTGTCCTGGAACGCTTTCCATTCGCTTGCCGAGAGTGAATTCAACAGGCAGGAGAGCGGCAGCCACCGTCCTCCAGCAGTCGGAAGGCTTCGCACACAAGCCCGCTTCTTTGCGGCTTCGTTCTTCGCCTCATCCAAGCAACCGCGATCTCTGCTTCTCGGAGGCGAAGAAGCGGCTAATTCGCGCACAGCTCAGTAGAGCGGCAGCGCAGCGCTCCGGAGCGCCGCTTCAAGCCGAAAGACGCCGGGAAGCGGCACTTTCCTCCGGATAGCTCCGGAGCCGTGCTTCTGCCTCTCTAGTCGTCTCTATCTTAGCGAAAAGCTTTCCCACTCCATTTGGCAAGGGGAGAGTGGACCTGCACTGCACACTAACCGCGGTTTGCAAAGAAAGAGGATTTGCTGCACATTCCAAGGACACGGCTCTTTCCGAGGCAATCTGCAACCTGCTGTCAGATGGAAGTGCTCTCTGCCCTCTCCTGCCCAGCTCTAGGTACTAGCGGGCACTTGCCAGCCTGGGCGAGGCAAACAACCTCGAGAGATGTCACAGAGCATAAGTGGAGCACAGATGCTCAAAAGCAGCAAAGCTGAAGAGCCTGGCTCAGCTTCACTAGTGTGCAATTGACTGACTGCGAAAAACAAAGCAGCAGAGCACCGGGCTTCTGGGCGCTGTGAAGGCAATTGCCAAAACCAGGCAGCTGCTCCTTCCCAAGCACAGGCAGCTGCCTATGTTCTTGCTTGTCGACAAACTCACCGCTGCCCTTCTTTTCAGCAGCTGCCACCGTCTTCTGTGCATCTCGGAGCCTCTGGCGACGAGCAAGACTTGCCAAGGTGGGAGGCATCAGGACCAAGTCAAAACCCAGGCAAGTTGTCCTGGAACGCTTTCCATTCGCTTGCCGAGAGTGAACTCAACAGGCAGGAGAGCGGCAGCCACCGTCCTCCAGCAGTCGGAAGGCTTCGCACACAAGCCCGCTTCTTTGCGGCTTCGTTCTTCGCCTCTTCCAAGCAACCGCCATCTCTGCCTCTCGGAGGCGAAGAAGCGGCTAATTCGCGCACAGCTCAGTAGAGCGGCAGCGCAGCGCTCCGGAGCGCCGCTTCAAGCCGAAAGACGCCGGGAAGCGGCACTTTCCTCCGGATAGCTCCGGAGCCGCGCTTCTGCCTCTCTAGTCGTCTCTATCTTAGCGAAAAGCTTTCCCACTCCATTTGGCAAGGGGAGAGTGGACCTGCACTGCACACTAACCGCGGTTTGCAAAGAAAGAGGATTTGCTGCACATTCCAAGGACACGGCTCTTTCCGAGGCAATCTGCAACCTGCTGTCAGATAGAAGTGCTCTCTGCCCTCTCCTGCCCAGCTCTAGGTACTAGCGGGCACTTGCCAGCCTGGGCGAGGCAAACAACCTCGAGAGATGTCACAGAGCATAAGTGGAGCACAGATGCTCAAAAGCAGCAAAGCTGAAGAGCCTGGCTCAGCTTCACTAGTGTGCAATTGACTGACTGCGAAAAACAAAGCAGCAGAGCACCGGGCTTCTGGGCGCTGTGAAGGCAATTGCCAAAACCAGGCAGCTGCTCCTTCCCAAGCACAGGCAGCTGCCTATGTTCTTGCTTGTCGACAAACTCACCGCTGCCCTTCTTTTCAGCAGCTGCCACCGTCTTCTGTGCATCTCGGAGCCTCTGGCGACGAGCAAGACTTGCCAAGGTGGGACGCATCAGGACCAAGTCAAAACCCAGGCAAGTTGTCCTGGAACGCTTTCCATTCGCTTGCCGAGAGTGAATTCAACAGGCAGGAGAGCGGCAGCCACCGTCCTCCAGCAGTCGGAAGGCTTCGCACACAAGCCCGCTTCTTTGCGGCTTCGTTCTTCGCCTCATCCAAGCAACCGCCATCTCTGCCTCTCGGAGGCGAAGAAGCGGCTAATTCGCACACAGCTCAGTAGAGCGGCAGCGCAGCGCTCCGGAGCGCCGCTTCAAGCCGAAAGACGCCGGGAAGCGGCACTTTCCTCCGGATAGCTCCGGAGCCGCGCTTCTGCCTCTCTAGTCGTCTCTATCTTAGCGAAAAGCTTTCCCACTCCATTTGGCAAGGGGAGAGTGGACCTGCACTGCACACTAACCGCAGTTTGCAAAGAAAGAGGATTTGCTGCACATTCCAAGGACACGGCTCTTTCCGAGGCAATCTGCAACCTGCTGTCAGATGGAAGTGCTCTCTGCCCTCTCCTGCCCAGCTCTAGGTACTAGCGGGCACTTGCCAGCCTGGGCGAGGCAAACAACCTCCAGAGATGTCACAGAGCATAAGTGGAGCACAGATGCTCAAAAGCAGCAAAGCTGAAGAGCCTGGCTCAGCTTCACTAGTGTGCAATTGACTGACTGCGAAAAACAAAGCAGCAGAGCACCGGGCTTCTGGGCGCTGTGAAGGCAATTGCCAAAACCAGGCAGCTGCTCCTTCCCAAGCACAGGCAGCTGCCTATGTTCTTGCTTGTCGACAAACTCACCGCTGCCCTTCTTTTCAGCAGCTGCCACCGTCTTCTGTGCATCTCGGAGCCTCTGGCGACGAGCAAGACTTGCCAAGGTGGGACGCATCAGGACCAAGTCAAAACCCAGGCAAGTTGTCCTGGAACGCTTTCCATTCGCTTGCCGAGAGTGAATTCAACAGGCAGGAGAGCGGCAGCCACCGTCCTCCAGCAGTCGGAAGGCTTCGCACGCAAGCCCGCTTCTTTGCGGCTTCGTTCTTCGCCTCTTCCAAGCAACCGCGATCTCTGCTTCTCGGAGGCGAAGAAGCGGCTAATTCGCGCACAGCTCAGTAGAGCGGCAGCGCAGCGCTCCGGAGCGCCGCTTCAAGCCGAAAGACGCCGGGAAGCGGCACTTTCCTCCGGATAGCTCCGGAGCCGCGCTTCTGCCTCTCTAGTCGTCTCTATCTTAGCGAGAAGCTTTCCCACTCCATTTGGCAAGGGGAGAGTGGACCTGCACTGCACACTAACCGCGGTTTGCAAAGAAAGAGGATTTGCTGCACATTCCAAGGACACGGCTCTTTCCGAGGCAATCTGCAACCTGCTGTCAGATGGAAGTGCTCTCTGCCCTCTCCTGCCCAGCTCTAGGTACTAGCGGGCACTTGCCAGCCTGGGCGAGGCAAACAACCTCCAGAGATGTCACAGAGCATAAGTGGAGCACAGATGCTCAAAAGCAGCAAAGCTGAAGAGCCTGGCTCAGCTTGACTAGTGTGCAATTTACTGACTGCGAAAAACAAAGCAGCAGAGCACCGGGCTTCTGGGCGCTGTGAAGGCAATTGCCAAAACCAGGCAGCTGCTCCTTCCCAAGCACAGGCAGCTGCCTATGTTCTTGCTTGTCGACAAACTCACCGCTGCCCTTCTTTTCAGCAGCTGCCACCGTCTTCTGTGCATCTCGGAGCCTCTGGCGACGAGCAAGACTTGCCAAGGTGGGACGCATCAGGACCAAGTCAAAACGCAGGCAAGTTGTCCTGGAACGCTTTCCATTCGCTTGCCGAGAGTGAATTCAAGAGGCAGGAGAGCGGCAGCCACCGTCCTCCAGCAGTCGGAAGGCTTCGCACACAAGCCCGCTTCTTTGCGGCTTCGTTCTTCGCCTCTTCCAAGCAACCGCCATCTCTGCTTCTCGGAGGCGAAGAAGCGGCTAATTCGCACACAGCTCAGTAGAGCGGCAGCGCAGCGCTCCGGAGCGCCGCTTCAAGCCGAAAGACGCCGGGAAGCGGCACTTTCCTCCGGATAGCTCCGGAGCCGCGCTTCTGCCTCTCTAGTCGTCTCTATCTTAGCGAAAAGCTTTCCCACTCCATTTGGCAAGGGGAGAGTGGACCTGCACTGCACACTAACCACGGTTTGCAAAGAAAGAGGATTTCCTGCACATTCCAAGGACACGGCTCTTTCCGAGGCAATCTGCAACCTGCTGTCAGATAGAAATGCTCTCTGCCCTCTCCTGCCCAGCTCTAGGTACTAGCGGGCACTTGCCAGCCTGGGCGAGGCAAACAACCTCGAGAGATGTCACAGAGCATAAGTGGAGCACAGATGCTCAAAAGCAGCAAAGCTGAAGAGCCTGGCTCAGCTTCACTAGTGTGCAATTGACTGACTGCGAAAAACAAAGCAGCAGAGCACCGGGCTTCTGGGCGCTGTGAAGGCAATTGCCAAAACCAGGCAGCTGCTCCTTCCCAAGCACAGGCAGCTGCCTATGTTCTTGCTTGTCGACAAACTCACCGCTGCCCTTCTTTTCAGCAGCTGCCACCGTCTTCTGTGCATCTCGGAGCCTCTGGCGACGAGCAAGACTTGCCAAGGTGGGAGGCATCAGGACCAAGTCAAAACCCAGGCAAGTTGTCCTGGAACGCTTTCCATTCGCTTGCCGAGAGTGAATTCAACAGGCAGGAGAGCGGCAGCCACCGTCCTCCAGCAGTCGGAAGGCTTCGCACACAAGCCCGCTTCTTTGCGGCTTCGTTCTTCGCCTCATCCAAGCAACCGCCATCTCTGCCTCTCGGAGGCGAAGAAGCGGCTAATTCGCGCACAGCTCAGTAGAGCGGCAGCGCAGCACTCCGGAGCGCCGCTTCAAGCCGAAAGACGCCGGGAAGCGGCACTTTCCTCCGGATAGCTCCGGAGCCGCGCTTCTGCCTCTCTAGTCGTCTCTATCTTAGCGAAAAGCTTTCCCACTCCATTTGGCAAGGGGAGAGTGGACCTGCACTGCACACTAACCGCAGTTTGCAAAGAAAGAGGATTTGCTGCACATTCCAAGGACACGGCTCTTTCCGAGGCAATCTGCAACCTGCTGTCAGATGGAAGTGCTCTCTGCCCTCTCATGCCTAGCTCTAGGTACTAGTGGGCACTTGCCAGCCTGGGCGAGGCAAACAACCTCCAGAGATGTCACAGAGCATAAGTGGAGCACAGATGCTCAAAAGCAGCAAAGCTGAAGAGCCTGGCTCAGCTTCACTAGTGTGCAATTGACTGACTGCGAAAAACAAAGCAGCAGAGCACCGGGCTTCTGGGCGCTGTGAAGGCAATTGCCAAAACCAGGCAGCTGCTCCTTCCCAAGCACAGGCAGCTGCCTATGTTCTTGCTTGTCGACAAACTCACCGCTGCCCTTCTTTTCAGCAGCTGCCACCGTCTTCTGTGCATCTCGGAGCCTCTGGCGACGAGCAAGACTTGCCAAGGTGGGACGCATCAGGACCAAGTCAAAACCCAGGCAAGTTGTCCTGGAACGCTTTCCATTCGCTTGCCGAGAGTGAATTCAACAGGCAGGAGAGCGGCAGCCACCGTCCTCCAGCAGTCGGAAGGCTTCGCACACAAGCCCGCTTCTTTGCGGCTTCGTTCTTCGCCTCATCCAAGCAACCGCGATCTCTGCTTCTCGGAGGCGAAGAAGCGGCTAATTCGCGCACAGCTCAGTAGAGCGGCAGCGCAGCGCTCCGGAGCGCCGCTTCAAGCCGAAAGACGCCGGGAAGCGGCACTTTCCTCCGGATAGCTCCGGAGCCGTGCTTCTGCCTCTCTAGTCGTCTCTATCTTAGCGAAAAGCTTTCCCACTCCATTTGGCAAGGGGAGAGTGGACCTGCACTGCACACTAACCGCGGTTTGCAAAGAAAGAGGATTTGCTGCACATTCCAAGGACACGGCTCTTTCCGAGGCAATCTGCAACCTGCTGTCAGATGGAAGTGCTCTCTGCCCTCTCCTGCCCAGCTCTAGGTACTAGCGGGCACTTGCCAGCCTGGGCGAGGCAAACAACCTCGAGAGATGTCACAGAGCATAAGTGGAGCACAGATGCTCAAAAGCAGCAAAGCTGAAGAGCCTGGCTCAGCTTCACTAGTGTGCAATTGACTGACTGCGAAAAACAAAGCAGCAGAGCACCGGGCTTCTGGGCGCTGTGAAGGCAATTGCCAAAACCAGGCAGCTGCTCCTTCCCAAGCACAGGCAGCTGCCTATGTTCTTGCTTGTCGACAAACTCACCGCTGCCCTTCTTTTCAGCAGCTGCCACCGTCTTCTGTGCATCTCGGAGCCTCTGGCGACGAGCAAGACTTGCCAAGGTGGGACGCATCAGGACCAAGTCAAAACCCAGGCAAGTTGTCCTGGAACGCTTTCCATTCGCTTGCCGAGAGTGAATTCAACAGGCAGGAGAGCGGCAGCCACCGTCCTCCAGCAGTCGGAAGGCTTCGCACACAAGCCCGCTTCTTTGCGGCTTCGTTCTTCGCCTCATCCAAGCAACCGCCATCTCTGCCTCTCGGAGGCGAAGAAGCGGCTAATTCGCGCACAGCTCAGTAGAGCGGCAGCGCAGCACTCCGGAGCGCCGCTTCAAGCCGAAAGACGCCGGGAAGCGGCACTTTCCTCCGGATAGCTCCGGAGCCGCGCTTCTGCCTCTCTAGTCGTCTCTATCTTAGCGAAAAGCTTTCCCACTCCATTTGGCAAGGGGAGAGTGGACCTGCACTGCACACTAACCGCAGTTTGCAAAGAAAGAGGATTTGCTGCACATTCCAAGGACACGGCTCTTTCCGAGGCAATCTGCAACCTGCTGTCAGATGGAAGTGCTCTCTGCCCTCTCATGCCTAGCTCTAGGTACTAGTGGGCACTTGCCAGCCTGGGCGAGGCAAACAACCTCCAGAGATGTCACAGAGCATAAGTGGAGCACAGATGCTCAAAAGCAGCAAAGCTGAAGAGCCTGGCTCAGCTTCACTAGTGTGCAATTGACTGACTGCGAAAAACAAAGCAGCAGAGCACCGGGCTTCTGGGCGCTGTGAAGGCAATTGCCAAAACCAGGCAGCTGCTCCTTCCCAAGCACAGGCAGCTGCCTATGTTCTTGCTTGTCGACAAACTCACCGCTGCCCTTCTTTTCAGCAGCTGCCACCGTCTTCTGTGCATCTCGGAGCCTCTGGCGACGAGCAAGACTTGCCAAGGTGGGACGCATCAGGACCAAGTCAAAACCCAGGCAAGTTGTCCTGGAACGCTTTCCATTCGCTTGCCGAGAGTGAATTCAACAGGCAGGAGAGCGGCAGCCACCGTCCTCCAGCAGTCGGAAGGCTTCGCACGCAAGCCCGCTTCTTTGCGGCTTCGTTCTTCGCCTCTTCCAAGCAACCGCGATCTCTGCTTCTCGGAGGCGAAGAAGCGGCTAATTCGCGCACAGCTCAGTAGAGCGGCAGCGCAGCGCTCCGGAGCGCCGCTTCAAGCCGAAAGACGCCGGGAAGCGGCACTTTCCTCCGGATAGCTCCGGAGCCGCGCTTCTGCCTCTCTAGTCGTCTCTATCTTAGCGAAAAGCTTTCCCACTCCATTTGGCAAGGGGAGAGTGGACCTGCACTGCACACTAACCGCGGTTTGCAAAGAAAGAGGATTTGCTGCACATTCCAAGGACACGGCTCTTTCCGAGGCAATCTGCAACCTGCTGTCAGATGGAAGTGCTCTCTGCCCTCTCCTGCCCAGCTCTAGGTACTAGTGGGCACTTGCCAGCCTGGGCGAGGCAAACAACCTCCAGAGATGTCACAGAGCATAAGTGGAGCACAGATGCTCAAAAGCAGCAAAGCTGAAGAGCCTGGCTCAGCTTCACTAGTGTGCAATTGACTGACTGCGAAAAACAAAGCAGCAGAGCACCGGGCTTCTGGGCGCTGTGAAGGCAATTGCCAAAACCAGGCAGCTGCTCCTTCCCAAGCACAGGCAGCTGCCTATGTTCTTGCTTGTCGACAAACTCACCGCTGCCCTTCTTTTCAGCAGCTGCCACCGTCTTCTGTGCATCTCGGAGCCTCTGGCGACGAGCAAGACTTGCCAAGGTGGGACGCATCAGGACCAAGTCAAAACCCAGGCAAGTTGTCCTGGAACGCTTTCCATTCGCTTGCCGAGAGTGAATTCAACAGGCAGGAGAGCGGCAGCCACCGTCCTCCAGCAGTCGGAAGGCTTCGCACACAAGCCCGCTTCTTTGCGGCTTCGTTCTTCGCCTCATCCAAGCAACCGCCATCTCTGCCTCTCGGAGGCGAAGAAGCGGCTAATTCGCGCACAGCTCAGTAGAGCGGCAGCGCAGCGCTCCGGAGCGCCGCTTCAAGCCGAAAGACGCCGGGAAGCGGCACTTTCCTCCGGATAGCTCCGGAGCTGCGCTTCTGCCTCTCTAGTCGTCTCTATCTTAGCGAAAAGCTTTCCCACTCCATTTGGCAAGGGGAGAGTGGACCTGCACTGCACACTAACCGCGGTTTGCAAAGAAAGAGGATTTGCTGCACATTCCAAGGACACGGCTCTTTCCGAGGCAATCTGCAACCTGCTGTCAGATGGAAGTGCTCTCTGCCCTCTCCTGCCCAGCTCAAGGTACTAGCGGGCACTTGCCAGCCTGGGCGAGGCAAACAACCTCGAGAGATGTCACAGAGCATAAGTGGAGCACAGATGCTCAAAAGCAGCAAAGCTGAAGAGCCTGGCTCAGCTTCACTAGTGTGCAATTGACTGACTGCGAAAAACAAAGCAGCAGAGCACCGGGCTTCTGGGCGCTGTGAAGGCAATTGCCAAAACCAGGCAGCTGCTCCTTCCCAAGCACAGGCAGCTGCCTATGTTCTTGCTTGTCGACAAACTCACCGCTGCCCTTCTTTTCAGCAGCTGCCACCGTCTTCTGTGCATCTCGGAGCCTCTGGCGACGAGCAAGACTTGCCAAGGTGGGACGCATCAGGACCAAGTCAAAACCCAGGCAAGTTGTCCTGGAACGCTTTCCATTCGCTTGCCGAGAGTGAATTCAACAGGCAGGAGAGCGGCAGCCACCGTCCTCCAGCAGTCGGAAGGCTTCGCACGCAAGCCCGCTTCTTTGCGGCTTCGTTCTTCGCCTCTTCCAAGCAACCGCGATCTCTGCTTCTCGGAGGCGAAGAAGCGGCTAATTCGCGCACAGTTCAGTAGAGCGGCAGCGCAGCGCTCCGGAGCGCCGCTTCAAGCCGAAAGACGCCGGGAAGCGGCACTTTCCTCCGGATAGCTCCGGAGCCGCGCTTCTGCCTCTCTAGTCGTCTCTATCTTAGCGAAAAGCTTTCCCACTCCATTTGGCAAGGGGAGAGTGGACCTGCACTGCACACTAACCGCGGTTTGCAAAGAAAGAGGATTTGCTGCACATTCCAAGGACACGGCTCTTTCCGAGGCAATCTGCAACCTGCTGTCAGATGGAAGTGCTCTCTGCCCTCTCCTGCCCAGCTCTAGGTACTAGTGGGCACTTGCCAGCCTGGGCGAGGCAAACAACCTCCAGAGATGTCACAGAGCATAAGTGGAGCACAGATGCTCAAAAGCAGCAAAGCTGAAGAGCCTGGCTCAGCTTGACTAGTGTGCAATTGACTGACTGCGAAAAACAAAGCAGCAGAGCACCGGGCTTCTGGGCGCTGTGAAGGCAATTGCCAAAACCAGGCAGCTGCTCCTTCCCAAGCACAGGTAGCTGCCTATGTTCTTGCTTGTCGACAAACTCACCGCTGCCCTTCTTTTCAGCAGCTGCCACCGTCTTCTGTGCATCTCGGAGCCTCTGGCGACGAGCAAGACTTGCCAAGGTGGGAGGCATCAGGACCAAGTCAAAACCCAGGCAAGTTGTCCTGGAACGCTTTCCATTCGCTTGCCGAGAGTGAATTCAACAGGCAGGAGAGCGGCAGCCACCGTCCTCCAGCAGTCGGAAGGCTTCGCACGCAAGCCCGCTTCTTTGCGGCTTCGTTCTCCGCCTCTTCCAAGCAACCGCGATCTCTGCTTCTCGGAGGCGAAGAAGCGGCTAATTCGCGCACAGCTCAGTAGAGCGGCAGCGCAGCGCTCCGGAGCGCCGCTTCAAGCCGAAAGACGCCGGGAAGCGGCACTTTCCTCCGGATAGCTCCGGAGCCGCGCTTCTGCCTCTCTAGTCGTCTCTATCTTAGCGAAAAGCTTTCCCACTCCATTTGGCAAGGGGAGAGTGGACCTGCACTGCACACTAACCGCGGTTTGCAAAGAAAGAGGATTTGCTGCACATTCCAAGGACACGGCTCTTTCCGAGGCAATCTGCAACCTGCTGTCAGATGGAAGTGCTCTCTGCCCTCTCCTGCCCAGCTCTAGGTACTAGCGGGCACTTGCCAGCCTGGCCGAGGCAAACAACCTCCAGAGATGTCACAGAGCATAAGTGGAGCACAGATGCGCAAAAGCAGCAAAGCTGAAGAGCCTGGCTCAGCTTCACTAGTGTGCAATTGACTGACTGCGAAAAACAAAGCAGCAGAGCACCGGGCTTCTGGGCGCTGTGAAGGCAATTGCCAAAACCAGGCAGCTGCTCCTTCCCAAGCACAGGCAGCTGCCTATGTTCTTGCTTGTCGACAAACTCACCGCTGCCCTTCTTTTCAGCAGCTGCCACCGTCTTCTGTGCATCTCGGAGCCTCTGGCGACGAGCAAGACTTGCCAAGGTGGGACGCATCAGGACCAAGTCAAAACCCAGGCAAGTTGTCCTGGAACGCTTTCCATTCGCTTGCCGAGAGTGAATTCAACAGGCAGGAGAGCGGCAGCCACCGTCCTCCAGCAGTCGGAAGGCTTCGCACGCAAGCCCGCTTCTTTGCGGCTTCGTTCTCCGCCTCTTCCAAGCAACCGCGATCTCTGCCTCTCGGAGGCGAAGAAGCGGCTAATTCGCACACAGCTCAGTAGAGCGGCAGCGCAGCGCTCCGGAGCGCCGCTTCAAGCCGAAAGACGCCGGGAAGCGGCACTTTCCTCCGGATAGCTCCGGAGCTGCGCTTCTGCCTCTCTAGTCGTCTCTATCTTAGCGAAAAGCTTTCCCACTCCATTTGGCAAGGGGAGAGTGGACCTGCACTGCACACTAACCGCGGTTTGCAAAGAAAGAGGATTTGCTGCACATTCCAAGGACACGGCTCTTTCCGAGGCAATCTGCAACCTGCTGTCAGATGGAAGTGCTCTCTGCCCTCTCCTGCCCAGCTCAAGGTACTAGCGGGCACTTGCCAGCCTGGGCGAGGCAAACAACCTCGAGAGATGTCACAGAGCATAAGTGGAGCACAGATGCTCAAAAGCAGCAAAGCTGAAGAGCCTGGCTCAGCTTCACTAGTGTGCAATTGACTGACTGCGAAAAACAAAGCAGCAGAGCACCGGGCTTCTGGGCGCTGTGAAGGCAATTGCCAAAACCAGGCAGCTGCTCCTTCCCAAGCACAGGCAGCTGCCTATGTTCTTGCTTGTCGACAAACTCACCGCTGCCCTTCTTTTCAGCAGCTGCCACCGTCTTCTGTGCATCTCGGAGCCTCTGGCGACGAGCAAGACTTGCCAAGGTGGGACGCATCAGGACCAAGTCAAAACCCAGGCAAGTTGTCCTGGAACGCTTTCCATTCGCTTGCCGAGAGTGAATTCAACAGGCAGGAGAGCGGCAGCCACCGTCCTCCAGCAGTCGGAAGGCTTCGCACGCAAGCCCGCTTCTTTGCGGCTTCGTTCTTCGCCTCTTCCAAGCAACCGCGATCTCTGCTTCTCGGAGGCGAAGAAGCGGCTAATTCGCGCACAGCTCAGTAGAGCGGCAGCGCAGCGCTCCGGAGCGCCGCTTCAAGCCGAAAGACGCCGGGAAGCGGCACTTTCCTCCGGATAGCTCCGGAGCCGCGCTTCTGCCTCTCTAGTCGTCTCTATCTTAGCGAAAAGCTTTCCCACTCCATTTGGCAAGGGGAGAGTGGACCTGCACTGCACACTAACCGCGGTTTGCAAAGAAAGAGGATTTGCTGCACATTCCAAGGACACGGCTCTTTCCGAGGCAATCTGCAACCTGCTGTCAGATGGAAGTGCTCTCTGCCCTCTCCTGCCCAGCTCTAGGTACTAGTGGGCACTTGCCAGCCTGGGCGAGGCAAACAACCTCCAGAGATGTCACAGAGCATAAGTGGAGCACAGATGCTCAAAAGCAGCAAAGCTGAAGAGCCTGGCTCAGCTTGACTAGTGTGCAATTGACTGACTGCGAAAAACAAAGCAGCAGAGCACCGGGCTTCTGGGCGCTGTGAAGGCAATTGCCAAAACCAGGCAGCTGCTCCTTCCCAAGCACAGGTAGCTGCCTATGTTCTTGCTTGTCGACAAACTCACCGCTGCCCTTCTTTTCAGCAGCTGCCACCGTCTTCTGTGCATCTCGCAGCCTCTGGCGACGAGCAAGACTTGCCAAGGTGGGAGGCATCAGGACCAAGTCAAAACCCAGGCAAGTTGTCCTGGAACGCTTTCCATTCGCTTGCCGAGAGTGAATTCAACAGGCAGGAGAGCGGCAGCCACCGTCCTCCAGCAGTCGGAAGGCTTCGCACACAAGCCCGCTTCTTTGCGGCTTCGTTCTTCGCCTCATCCAAGCAACCGCGATCTCTGCTTCTCGGAGGCGAAGAAGCGGCTAATTCGCGCACAGCTCAGTAGAGCGGCAGCGCAGCGCTCCGGAGCGCCGCTTCAAGCCGAAAGACGCCGGGAAGCGGCACTTTCCTCCGGATAGCTCCGGAGCCGTGCTTCTGCCTCTCTAGTCGTCTCTATCTTAGCGAAAAGCTTTCCCACTCCATTTGGCAAGGGGAGAGTGGACCTGCACTGCACACTAACCGCGGTTTGCAAAGAAAGAGGATTTGCTGCACATTCCAAGGACACGGCTCTTTCCGAGGCAATCTGCAACCTGCTGTCAGATGGAAGTGCTCTCTGCCCTCTCCTGCCCAGCTCTAGGTACTAGCGGGCACTTGCCAGCCTGGGCGAGGCAAACAACCTCGAGAGATGTCACAGAGCATAAGTGGAGCACAGATGCTCAAAAGCAGCAAAGCTGAAGAGCCTGGCTCAGCTTCACTAGTGTGCAATTGACTGACTGCGAAAAACAAAGCAGCAGAGCACCGGGCTTCTGGGCGCTGTGAAGGCAATTGCCAAAACCAGGCAGCTGCTCCTTCCCAAGCACAGGCAGCTGCCTATGTTCTTGCTTGTCGACAAACTCACCGCTGCCCTTCTTTTCAGCAGCTGCCACCGTCTTCTGTGCATCTCGGAGCCTCTGGCGACGAGCAAGACTTGCCAAGGTGGGACGCATCAGGACCAAGTCAAAACCCAGGCAAGTTGTCCTGGAACGCTTTCCATTCGCTTGCCGAGAGTGAACTCAACAGGCAGGAGAGCGGCAGCCACCGTCCTCCAGCAGTCGGAAGGCTTCGCACACAAGCCCGCTTCTTTGCGGCTTCGTTCTTCGCCTCTTCCAAGCAACCGCCATCTCTGCCTCTCGGAGGCGAAGAAGCGGCTAATTCGCGCACAGCTCAGTAGAGCGGCAGCGCAGCGCTCCGGAGCGCCGCTTCAAGCCGAAAGACGCCGGGAAGCGGCACTTTCCTCCGGATAGCTCCGGAGCCGCGCTTCTGCCTCTCTAGTCGTCTCTATCTTAGCGAAAAGCTTTCCCACTCCATTTGGCAAGGGGAGAGTGGACCTGCACTGCACACTAACCGCGGTTTGCAAAGAAAGAGGATTTGCTGCACATTCCAAGGACACGGCTCTTTCCGAGGCAATCTGCAACCTGCTGTCAGATAGAAGTGCTCTCTGCCCTCTCCTGCCCAGCTCTAGGTACTAGCGGGCACTTGCCAGCCTGGGCGAGGCAAACAACCTCGAGAGATGTCACAGAGCATAAGTGGAGCACAGATGCTCAAAAGCAGCAAAGCTGAAGAGCCTGGCTCAGCTTCACTAGTGTGCAATTGACTGACTGCGAAAAACAAAGCAGCAGAGCACCGGGCTTCTGGGCGCTGTGAAGGCAATTGCCAAAACCAGGCAGCTGCTCCTTCCCAAGCACAGGCAGCTGCCTATGTTCTTGCTTGTCGACAAACTCACCGCTGCCCTTCTTTTCAGCAGCTGCCACCGTCTTCTGTGCATCTCGGAGCCTCTGGCGACGAGCAAGACTTGCCAAGGTGGGACGCATCAGGACCAAGTCAAAACCCAGGCAAGTTGTCCTGGAACGCTTTCCATTCGCTTGCCGAGAGTGAATTCAACAGGCAGGAGAGCGGCAGCCACCGTCCTCCAGCAGTCGGAAGGCTTCGCACACAAGCCCGCTTCTTTGCGGCTTCGTTCTTCGCCTCATCCAAGCAACCGCCATCTCTGCCTCTCGGAGGCGAAGAAGCGGCTAATTCGCGCACAGCTCAGTAGAGCGGCAGCGCAGCACTCCGGAGCGCCGCTTCAAGCCGAAAGACGCCGGGAAGCGGCACTTTCCTCCGGATAGCTCCGGAGCCGCGCTTCTGCCTCTCTAGTCGTCTCTATCTTAGCGAAAAGCTTTCCCACTCCATTTGGCAAGGGGAGAGTGGACCTGCACTGCACACTAACCGCAGTTTGCAAAGAAAGAGGATTTGCTGCACATTCCAAGGACACGGCTCTTTCCGAGGCAATCTGCAACCTGCTGTCAGATGGAAGTGCTCTCTGCCCTCTCATGCCTAGCTCTAGGTACTAGTGGGCACTTGCCAGCCTGGGCGAGGCAAACAACCTCCAGAGATGTCACAGAGCATAAGTGGAGCACAGATGCTCAAAAGCAGCAAAGCTGAAGAGCCTGGCTCAGCTTCACTAGTGTGCAATTGACTGACTGCGAAAAACAAAGCAGCAGAGCACCGGGCTTCTGGGCGCTGTGAAGGCAATTGCCAAAACCAGGCAGCTGCTCCTTCCCAAGCACAGGCAGCTGCCTATGTTCTTGCTTGTCGACAAACTCACCGCTGCCCTTCTTTTCAGCAGCTGCCACCGTCTTCTGTGCATCTCGGAGCCTCTGGCGACGAGCAAGACTTGCCAAGGTGGGACGCATCAGGACCAAGTCAAAACCCAGGCAAGTTGTCCTGGAACGCTTTCCATTCGCTTGCCGAGAGTGAATTCAACAGGCAGGAGAGCGGCAGCCACCGTCCTCCAGCAGTCGGAAGGCTTCGCACACAAGCCCGCTTCTTTGCGGCTTCGTTCTTCGCCTCATCCAAGCAACCGCGATCTCTGCTTCTCGGAGGCGAAGAAGCGGCTAATTCGCGCACAGCTCAGTAGAGCGGCAGCGCAGCGCTCCGGAGCGCCGCTTCAAGCCGAAAGACGCCGGGAAGCGGCACTTTCCTCCGGATAGCTCCGGAGCCGTGCTTCTGCCTCTCTAGTCGTCTCTATCTTAGCGAAAAGCTTTCCCACTCCATTTGGCAAGGGGAGAGTGGACCTGCACTGCACACTAACCGCGGTTTGCAAAGAAAGAGGATTTGCTGCACATTCCAAGGACACGGCTCTTTCCGAGGCAATCTGCAACCTGCTGTCAGATGGAAGTGCTCTCTGCCCTCTCCTGCCCAGCTCTAGGTACTAGCGGGCACTTGCCAGCCTGGGCGAGGCAAACAACCTCGAGAGATGTCACAGAGCATAAGTGGAGCACAGATGCTCAAAAGCAGCAAAGCTGAAGAGCCTGGCTCAGCTTGACTAGTGTGCAATTGACTGACTGCGAAAAACAAAGCAGCAGAGCACCGGGCTTCTGGGCGCTGTGAAGGCAATTGCCAAAACCAGGCAGCTGCTCCTTCCCAAGCACAGGCAGCTGCCTATGTTCTTGCTTGTCGACAAACTCACCGCTGCCCTTCTTTTCAGCAGCTGCCACCGTCTTCTGTGCATCTCGGAGCCTCTGGCGACGAGCAAGACTTGCCAAGGTGGGACGCATCAGGACCAAGTCAAAACCCAGGCAAGTTGTCCTGGAACGCTTTCCATTCGCTTGCCGAGAGTGAATTCAACAGGCAGGAGAGCGGCAGCCACCGTCCTCCAGCAGTCGGAAGGCTTCGCACGCAAGCCCGCTTCTTTGCGGCTTCGTTCTTCGCCTCTTCCAAGCAACCGCGATCTCTGCCTCTCGGAGGCGAAGAAGCGGCTAATTCGCGCACAGCTCAGTAGAGCGGCAGCGCAGCGCTCCGGAGCGCCGCTTCAAGCCGAAAGACGCCGGGAAGCGGCACTTTCCTCCGGATAGCTCCGGAGCTGCGCTTCTGCCTCTCTAGTCGTCTCTATCTTAGCGAAAAGCTTTCCCACTCCATTTGGCAAGGGGAGAGTGGACCTGCACTGCACACTAACCGCGGTTTGCAAAGAAAGAGGATTTGCTGCACATTCCAAGGACACGGCTCTTTCCGAGGCAATCTGCAACCTGCTGTCAGATGGAAGTGCTCTCTGCCCTCTCCTGCCCAGCTCTAGGTACTAGCAGGCACTTGCCAGCCTGGGCGAGGCAAACAACCTCGAGAGATGTCACAGAGCATAAGTGGAGCACAGATGCTCAAAAGCAGCAAAGCTGAAGAGCCTGGCTCAGCTTCACTAGTGTGCAATTGACTGACTGCGAAAAACAAAGCAGCAGAGCACCGGGCTTCTGGGCACTGTGAAGGCAATTGCCAAAACCAGGCAGCTGCTCCTTCCCAAGCACAGGCAGCTGCCTATGTTCTTGCTTGTCGACAAACTCACCGCTGCCCTTCTTTTCAGCAGCTGCCACCGTCTTCTGTGCATCTCGCAGCCTCTGGCGACGAGCAAGACTTGCCAAGGTGGGAGGCATCAGGACCAAGTCAAAACCCAGGCAAGTTGTCCTGGAATGCTTTCCATTCGCTTGCCGAGAGTGAATTCAACAGGCAGGAGAGCGGCAGCCACCGTCCTCCAGCAGTCGGAAGGCTTCGCACGCAAGCCCGCTTCTTTGCGGCTTCGTTCTTCGCCTCTTCCAAGCAACCGCGATCTCTGCTTCTCGGAGGCGAAGAAGCGGCTAATTCGCGCACAGCTCAGTAGAGCGGCAGCGCAGCGCTCCGGAGCGCCGCTTCAAGCCGAAAGACGCCGGGAAGCGGCACTTTCCTCCGGATAGCTCCGGAGCCGTGCTTCTGCCTCTCTAGTCGTCTCTATCTTAGCGAAAAGCTTTCCCACTCCATTTGGCAAGGGGAGAGTGGACCTGCACTGCACACTAACCGCGGTTTGCAAAGAAAGAGGATTTGCTGCACATTCCAAGGACACGGCTCTTTCCGAGGCAATCTGCAACCTGCTGTCAGATGGAAGTGCTCTCTGCCCTCTCCTGCCCAGCTCTAGGTACTAGCGGGCACTTGCCAGCCTGGGCGAGGCAAACAACCTCGAGAGATGTCACAGAGCATAAGTGGAGCACAGATGCTCAAAAGCAGCAAAGCTGAAGAGCCTGGCTCAGCTTCACTAGTGTGCAATTGACTGACTGCGAAAAACAAAGCAGCAGAGCACCGGGCTTCTGGGCGCTGTGAAGGCAATTGCCAAAACCAGGCAGCTGCTCCTTCCCAAGCACAGGCAGCTGCCTATGTTCTTGCTTGTCGACAAACTCACCGCTGCCCTTCTTTTCAGCAGCTGCCACCGTCTTCTGTGCATCTCGGAGCCTCTGGCGACGAGCAAGACTTGCCAAGGTGGGACGCATCAGGACCAAGTCAAAACCCAGGCAAGTTGTCCTGGAACGCTTTCCATTCGCTTGCCGAGAGTGAACTCAACAGGCAGGAGAGCGGCAGCCACCGTCCTCCAGCAGTCGGAAGGCTTCGCACACAAGCCCGCTTCTTTGCGGCTTCGTTCTTCGCCTCTTCCAAGCAACCGCCATCTCTGCCTCTCGGAGGCGAAGAAGCGGCTAATTCGCGCACAAGCTCAGTAGAGCGGCAGCGCAGCGCTCCGGAGCGCCGCTTCAAGCCGAAAGACGCCGGGAAGCGGCACTTTCCTCCGGATAGCTCCGGAGCTGCGCTTCTGCCTCTCTAGTCGTCTCTATCTTAGCGAAAAGCTTTCCCACTCCATTTGGCAAGGGGAGAGTGGACCTGCACTGCACACTAACCGCGGTTTGCAAAGAAAGAGGATTTGCTGCACATTCCAAGGACACGGCTCTTTCCGAGGCAATCTGCAACCTCCTGTCAGATGGAAGTGCTCTCTGCCCTCTCCTGCCCAGCTCAAGGTACTAGCGGGCACTTGCCAGCCTGGGCGAGGCAAACAACCTCGAGAGATGTCACAGAGCATAAGTGGAGCACAGATGCTCAAAAGCAGCAAAGCTGAAGAGCCTGGCTCAGCTTCACTAGTGTGCAATTGACTGACTGCGAAAAACAAAGCAGCAGAGCACCGGGCTTCTGGGCACTGTGAAGGCAATTGCCAAAACCAGGCAGCTGCTCCTTCCCAAGCACAGGCAGCTGCCTATGTTCTTGCTTGTCGACAAACTCACCGCTGCCCTTCTTTTCAGCAGCTGCCACCGTCTTCTGTGCATCTCGGAGCCTCTGGCGACGAGCAAGACTTGCCAAGGTGGGACGCATCAGGACCAAGTCAAAACCCAGGCAAGTTGTCCTGGAACGCTTTCCATTCGCTTGCCGAGAGTGAATTCAACAGGCAGGAGAGCGGCAGCCACCGTCCTCCAGCAGTCGGAAGGCTTCGCACGCAAGCCCGCTTCTTTGCGGCTTCGTTCTTCGCCTCTTCCAAGCAACCGCGATCTCTGCTTCTCGGAGGCGAAGAAGCGGCTAATTCGCGCACAGCTCAGTAGAGCGGCAGCGCAGCGCTCCGGAGCACCGCTTCAAGCCGAAAGACGCCGGGAAGCGGCACTTTCCTCCGGATAGCTCCGGAGCCGCGC
Source organism: Anomalospiza imberbis (assembly GCF_031753505.1). NCBI lineage: Eukaryota > Metazoa > Chordata > Aves > Passeriformes > Viduidae > Anomalospiza > Anomalospiza imberbis. The sequence goes on along the minus strand of NW_027100372.1, from coordinate 26,027 downwards.
TTCTTCCTCTCTAGTCGTCTCTATCTTAGCGAAAAGCTTTCCCACTCCATTTGGCAAGGGGAGAGTGGACCTGCACTGCACACTAACCGCGGTTTGCAAAGAAAGAGGATTTGCTGCACATTCCAAGGACACGGCTCTTTCCGAGGCAATCTGCAACCTGCTGTCAGATGGAAGTGCTCTCTGCCCTCTCCTGCCCAGCTCTAGGTACTAGTGGGCACTTGCCAGCCTGGGCGAGGCAAACAACCTCCAGAGATGTCACAGAGCATAAGTGGAGCACAGATGCTCAAAAGCAGCAAAGCTGAAGAGCCTGGCTCAGCTTCACTAGTGTGCAATTGACTGACTGCGAAAAACAAAGCAGCAGAGCACCGGGCTTCTGGGCGCTGTGAAGGCAATTGCCAAAACCAGGCAGCTGCTCCTTCCCAAGCACAGGCAGCTGCCTATGTTCTTGCTTGTCGACAAACTCACGGCTGCCCTTCTTTTCAGCAGCTGCCACCGTCTTCTGTGCATCTCGGAGCCTCTGGCGACGAGCAAGACTTGCCAAGGTGGGACGCATCAGGACCAAGTCAAAACCCAGGCAAGTTGTCCTGGAACGCTTTCCATTCGCTTGCCGAGAGTGAATTCAAGAGGCAGGAGAGCGGCAGCCACCGTCCTCCAGCAGTCGGAAGGCTTCGCACGCAAGCCCGCTTCTTTGCGGCTTCGTTCTCCGCCTCTTCCAAGCAACCGCGATCTCTGCCTCTCGGAGGCGAAGAAGCGGCTAATTCGCACACAGCTCAGTAGAGCGGCAGCGCAGCGCTCCGGAGCGCCGCTTCAAGCCGAAAGACGCCGGGAAGCGGCACTTTCCTCCGGATAGCTCCGGAGCCGCGCTTCTGCCTCTCTAGTCGTCTCTATCTTAGCGAAAAGCTTTCCCACTCCATTTGGCAAGGGGAGAGTGGACCTGCACTGCACACTAACCGCGGTTTGCAAAGAAAGAGGATTTGCTGCACATTCCAAGGACACGGCTCTTTCCGAGGCAATCTGCAACCTGCTGTCAGATGGAAGTGCTCTCTGCCCTCTCCTGCCCAGCTCTAGGTACTAGTGGGCACTTGCCAGCCTGGGCGAGGCAAACAACCTCCAGAGATGTCACAGAGCATAAGTGGAGCACAGATGCTCAAAAGCAGCAAAGCTGAAGAGCCTGGCTCAGCTTCACTAGTGTGCAATTGACTGACTGCGAAAAACAAAGCAGCAGAGCACCGGGCTTCTGGGCGCTGTGAAGGCAATTGCCAAAACCAGGCAGCTGCTCCTTCCCAAGCACAGGCAGCTGCCTATGTTCTTGCTTGTCGACAAACTCACGGCTGCCCTTCTTTTCAGCAGCTGCCACCGTCTTCTGTGCATCTCGGAGCCTCTGGCGACGAGCAAGACTTGCCAAGGTGGGACGCATCAGGACCAAGTCAAAACCCAGGCAAGTTGTCCTGGAACGCTTTCCATTCGCTTGCCGAGAGTGAATTCAACAGGCAGGAGAGCGGCAGCCACCGTCCTCCAGCAGTCGGAAGGCTTCGCACGCAAGCCCGCTTCTTTGCGGCTTCGTTCTCCGCCTCTTCCAAGCAACCGCGATCTCTGCCTCTCGGAGGCGAAGAAGCGGCTAATTCGCACACAGCTCAGTAGAGCGGCAGCGCAGCGCTCCGGAGCGCCGCTTCAAGCCGAAAGACGCCGGGAAGCGGCACTTTCCTCCGGATAGCTCCGGAGCCGCGCTTCTGCCTCTCTAGTCGTCTCTAGCTTAGCGAAAAGCTTTCCCACTCCATTTGGCAAGGGGAGAGTGGACCTGCACTGCACACTAACCGCGGTTTGCAAAGAAAGAGGATTTGCTGCACATTCCAAGGACACGGCTCTTTCCGAGGCAATCTGCAACCTGCTGTCAGATGGAAGTGCTCTCTGCCCTCTCCTGCCCAGCTCTAGGTACTAGCGGGCACTTGCCAGCCTGGCCGAGGCAAACAACCTCCAGAGATGTCACAGAGCATAAGTGGAGCACAGATGCTCAAAAGCAGCAAAGCTGAAGAGCCTGGCTCAGCTTCACTAGTGTGCAATTGACTGACTGCGAAAAACAAAGCAGCAGAGCACCGGGCTTCTGGGCACTGTGAAGGCAATTGCCAAAACCAGGCAGCTGCTCCTTCCCAAGCACAGGCAGCTGCCTATGTTCTTGCTTGTCGACAAACTCACCGCTGCCCTTCTTTTCAGCAGCTGCCACCGTCTTCTGTGCATCTCGGAGCCTCTGGCGACGAGCAAGACTTGCCAAGGTGGGACGCATCAGGACCAAGTCAAAACCCAGGCAAGTTGTCCTGGAACGCTTTCCATTCGCTTGCCGAGAGTGAATTCAACAGGCAGGAGAGCGGCAGCCACCGTCCTCCAGCAGTCGGAAGGCTTCGCACACAAGCCCGCTTCTTTGCGGCTTCGTTCTTCGCCTCATCCAAGCAACCGCCATCTCTGCCTCTCGGAGGCGAAGAAGCGGCTAATTCGCGCACAGCTCAGTAGAGCGGCAGCGCAGCACTCCGGAGCGCCGCTTCAAGCCGAAAGACGCCGGGAAGCGGCACTTTCCTCCGGATAGCTCCGGAGCCGCGCTTCTGCCTCTCTAGTCGTCTCTATCTTAGCGAAAAGCTTTCCCACTCCATTTGGCAAGGGGAGAGTGGACCTGCACTGCACACTAACCGCAGTTTGCAAAGAAAGAGGATTTGCTGCACATTCCAAGGACACGGCTCTTTCCGAGGCAATCTGCAACCTGCTGTCAGATGGAAGTGCTCTCTGCCCTCTCCTGCCCAGCTCTAGGTACTAGCGGGCACTTGCCAGCCTGGGCGAGGCAAACAACCTCGAGAGATGTCACAGAGCATAAGTGGAGCACAGATGCTCAAAAGCAGCAAAGCTGAAGAGCCTGGCTCAGCTTCACTAGTGTGCAATTGACTGACTGCGAAAAACAAAGCAGCAGAGCACCGGGCTTCTGGGCGCTGTGAAGGCAATTGCCAAAACCAGGCAGCTGCTCCTTCCCAAGCACAGGCAGCTGCCTATGTTCTTGCTTGTCGACAAACTCACCGCTGCCCTTCTTTTCAGCAGCTGCCACCGTCTTCTGTGCATCTCGGAGCCTCTGGCGACGAGCAAGACTTGCCAAGGTGGGACGCATCAGGACCAAGTCAAAACCCAGGCAAGTTGTCCTGGAACGCTTTCCATTCGCTTGCCGAGAGTGAATTCAACAGGCAGGAGAGCGGCAGCCACCGTCCTCCAGCAGTCGGAAGGCTTTGCACGCAAGCCCGCTTCTTTGCGGCTTCGTTCTTCGCCTCTTCCAAGCAACCGCGATCTCTGCTTCTCGGAGGCGAAGAAGCGGCTAATTCGCGCACAGCTCAGTAGAGCGGCAGCGCATCGCTCCGGAGCGCCGCTTCAAGCCAAAAGACGCCGGGAAGCGGCACTTTCCTCCGGATAGCTCCGGAGCCGCGCTTCTGCCTCTCTAGTCGTCTCTAGCTTAGCGAAAAGCTTTCCCACTCCATTTGGCAAGGGGAGAGTGGACCTGCACTGCACACTAACCGCGGTTTGCAAAGAAAGAGGATTTGCTGCACATTCCAAGGACACGGCTCTTTCCGAGGCAATCTGCAACCTGCTGTCAGATGGAAGTGCTCTCTGCCCTCTCCTGCCCAGCTCTAGGTACTAGCGGGCACTTGCCAGCCTGGCCGAGGCAAACAACCTCGAGAGATGTCACAGAGCATAAGTGGAGCACAGATGCTCAAAAGCAGCAAAGCTGAAGAGCCTGGCTCAGCTTCACTAGTGTGCAATTGACTGACTGCGAAAAACAAAGCAGCAGAGCACCGGGATTCTGGGCGCTGTGAAGGCAATTGCCAAAACCAGGCAGCTGCTCCTTCCCAAGCACAGGCAGCTGCCTATGTTCTTGCTTGTCGACAAACTCACCGCTGCCCTTCTTTTCAGCAGCTGCCACCGTCTTCTGTGCATCTCGGAGCCTCTGGCGACGAGCAAGACTTGCCAAGGTGGGACGCATCAGGACCAAGTCAAAACCCAGGCAAGTTGTCCTGGAACGCTTTCCATTCGCTTGCCGAGAGTGAACTCAACAGGCAGGAGAGCGGCAGCCACCGTCCTCCAGCAGTCGGAAGGCTTCGCACACAAGCCCGCTTCTTTGCGGCTTCGTTCTTCGCCTCTTCCAAGCAACCGCCATCTCTGCCTCTCGGAGGCGAAGAAGCGGCTAATTCGCGCACAGCTCAGTAGAGCGGCAGCGCAGCGCTCCGGAGCGCCGCTTCAAGCCAAAAGACGCCGGGAAGCGGCACTTTCCTCCGGATAGCTCCGGAGCTGCGCTTCTGCCTCTCTAGTCGTCTCTATCTTAGCGAAAAACTTTCCCACTCCATTTGGCAAGGGGAGAGTGGACCTGCACTGCACACTAACCGCGGTTTGCAAAGAAAGAGGATTTGCTGCACATTCCAAGGACACGGCTCTTTCCGAGGCAATCTGCAACCTGCTGTCAGATAGAAGTGCTCTCTGCCCTCTCCTGCCCAGCTCTAGGTACTAGCGGGCACTTGCCAGCCTGGGCGAGGCAAACAACCTCGAGAGATGTCACAGAGCATAAGTGGAGCACAGATGCTCAAAAGCAGCAAAGCTGAAGAGCCTGGCTCAGCTTCACTAGTGTGCAATTGACTGACTGCGAAAAACAAAGCAGCAGAGCACCGGGCTTCTGGGCGCTGTGAAGGCAATTGCCAAAACCAGGCAGCTGCTCCTTCCCAAGCACAGGCAGCTGCCTATGTTCTTGCTTGTCGACAAACTCACCGCTGCCCTTCTTTTCAGCAGCTGCCACCGTCTTCTGTGCATCTCGGAGCCTCTGGCGACGAGCAAGACTTGCCAAGGTGGGAGGCATCAGGACCAAGTCAAAACCCAGGCAAGTTGTCCTGGAACGCTTTCCATTCGCTTGCCGAGAGTGAATTCAACAGGCAGGAGAGCGGCAGCCACCGTCCTCCAGCAGTCGGAAGGCTTCGCACACAAGCCCGCTTCTTTGCGGCTTCGTTCTTCGCCTCATCCAAGCAACCGCGATCTCTGCTTCTCGGAGGCGAAGAAGCGGCTAATTCGCGCACAGCTCAGTAGAGCGGCAGCGCAGCGCTCCGGAGCGCCGCTTCAAGCCGAAAGACGCCGGGAAGCGGCACTTTCCTCCGGATAGCTCCGGAGCCGCGCTTCTGCCTCTCTAGTCGTCTCTATCTTAGCGAAAAGCTTTCCCACTCCATTTGGCAAGGGGAGAGTGGACCTGCACTGCACACTAACCGCGGTTTGCAAAGAAAGAGGATTTGCTGCACATTCCAAGGACACGGCTCTTTCCGAGGCAATCTGCAACCTGCTGTCAGATGGAAGTGCTCTCTGCCCTCTCCTGCCCAGCTCTAGGTACTAGCGGGCACTTTCCAGCCTGGCCGAGGCAAACAACCTCGAGAGATGTCACAGAGCATAAGTGGAGCACAGATGCTCAAAAGCAGCAAAGCTGAAGAGCCTGGCTCAGCTTCACTAGTGTGCAATTGACTGACTGCGAAAAACAAAGCAGCAGAGCACCGGGCTTCTGGGCGCTGTGAAGGCAATTGCCAAAACCAGGCAGCTGCTCCTTCCCAAGCACAGGCAGCTGCCTATGTTCTTGCTTGTCGACAAACTCACCGCTGCCCTTCTTTTCAGCAGCTGCCACCGTCTTCTGTGCATCTCGGAGCCTCTGGCGACGAGCAAGACTTGCCAAGGTGGGACGCATCAGGACCAAGTCAAAACCCAGGCAAGTTGTCCTGGAACGCTTTCCATTCGCTTGCCGAGAGTGAATTCAACAGGCAGGAGAGCGGCAGCCACCGTCCTCCAGCAGTCGGAAGGCTTCGCACGCAAGCCCGCTTCTTTGCGGCTTCGTTCTTCGCCTCTTCCAAGCAACCGCGATCTCTGCTTCTCGGAGGCGAAGAAGCGGCTAATTCGCGCACAGCTCAGTAGAGCGGCAGCGCATCGCTCCGGAGCGCCGCTTCAAGCCAAAAGACGGCGGGAAGCGGCACTTTCCTCCGGATAGCTCCGGAGCCGCGCTTCTGCCTCTCTAGTCGTCTCTATCTTAGCGAAAAGCTTTCCCACTCCATTTGGCAAGGGGAGAGTGGACCTGCACTGCACACTAACCGCGGTTTGCAAAGAAAGAGGATTTGCTGCACATTCCAAGGACACGGCTCTTTCCGAGGCAATCTGCAACCTGCTGTCAGATGGAAGTGCTCTCTGCCCTCTCCTGCCCAGCTCTAGGTACTAGCGGGCACTTGCCAGCCTGGCCGAGGCAAACAACCTCCAGAGATGTCACAGAGCATAAGTGGAGCACAGATGCTCAAAAGCAGCAAAGCTGAAGAGCCTGGCTCAGCTTGACTAGTGTGCAATTGACTGACTGCGAAAAACAAAGCAGCAGAGCACCGGGCTTCTGGGCGCTGTGAAGGCAATTGCCAAAACCAGGCAGCTGCTCCTTCCCAAGCACAGGCAGCTGCCTATGTTCTTGCTTGTCGACAAACTCACCGCTGCCCTTCTTTTCAGCAGCTGCCACCGTCTTCTGTGCATCTCGGAGCCTCTGGCGACGAGCAAGACTTGCCAAGGTGGGACGCATCAGGACCAAGTCAAAACCCAGGCAAGTTGTCCTGGAACGCTTTCCATTCGCTTGCCGAGAGTGAATTCAACAGGCAGGAGAGCGGCAGCCACCGTCCTCCAGCAGTCGGAAGGCTTCGCACACCAGCCCGCTTCTTTGCGGCTTCGTTCTTCGCCTCTTCCAAGCAACCGCGATCTCTGCCTCTCGGAGGCGAAGAAGCGGCTAATTCGCGCACAGCTCAGTAGAGCGGCAGCGCAGTGCTCCGGAGCGCCGCTTCAAGCCGAAAGACGCCGGGAAGCGGCACTTTCCTCCGGATAGCTCCGGAGCCGCGCTTCTGCCTCTCTAGTCGTCTCTATCTTAGCGAAAAGCTTTCCCACTCCATTTGGCAAGGGAGAGTGGACCTGCACTGCACACTAACCGCGGTTTGCAAAGAAAGAGGATTTGCTGCACATTCCAAGGACACGGCTCTTTCCGAGGCAATCTGCAACCTGCTGTCAGATGGAAGTGCTCTCTGCCCTCTCCTGCCCAGCTCTAGGTACTAGCGGGCACTTGCCAGCCTGGCCGAGGCAAACAACCTCGAGAGATGTCACAGAGCATAAGTGGAGCACAGATGCTCAAAAGCAGCAAAGCTGAAGAGCCTGGCTCAGCTTCACTAGTGTGCAATTGACTGACTGCGAAAAACAAAGCAGCAGAGCACCGGGCTTCTGGGCGCTGTGAAGGCAATTGCCAAAACCAGGCAGCTGCTCCTTCCCAAGCACAGGCAGCTGCCTATGTTCTTGCTTGTCGACAAACTCACCGCTGCCCTTCTTTTCAGCAGCTGCCACCGTCTTCTGTGCATCTCGGAGCCTCTGGCGACGAGCAAGACTTGCCAAGGTGGGAGGCATCAGGACCAAGTCAAAACCCAGGCAAGTTGTCCTGGAACGCTTTCCATTCGCTTGCCGAGAGTGAATTCAAGAGGCAGGAGAGCGGCAGCCACCGTCCTCCAGCAGTCGGAAGGCTTCGCACGCAAGCCCGCTTCTTTGCGGCTTCGTTCTCCGCCTCTTCCAAGCAACCGCGATCTCTGCCTCTCGGAGGCGAAGAAGCGGCTAATTCGCGCACAGCTCAGTAGAGCGGCAGCGCAGCGCTCCGGAGCGCCGCTTCAAGCCGAAAGACGCCGGGAAGCGGCACTTTCCTCCGGATAGCTCCGGAGCCGCGCTTCTGCCTCTCTAGTCGTCTCTATCTTAGCGAAAAGCTTTCCCACTCCATTTGGCAAGGGGAGAGTGGACCTGCACTGCACACTAACCCCGGTTTGCAAAGAAAGAGGATTTGCTGCACATTCCAAGGACACGGCTCTTTCCGAGGCAATCTGCAACCTGCTGTCAGATGGAAGTGCTCTCTGCCCTCTCCTGCCCAGCTCTAGGTACTAGCGGGCACTTGCCAGCCTGGGCGAGGCAAACAACCTCCAGAGATGTCACAGAGCATAAGTGGAGCACAGATGCTCAAAAGCAGCAAAGCTGAAGAGCCTGGCTCAGCTTCACTAGTGTGCAATTGACTGACTGCGAAAAACAAAGCAGCAGAGCACCGGGCTTCTGGGCGCTGTGAAGGCAATTGCCAAAACCAGGCAGCTGCTCCTTCCCAAGCACAGGCAGCTGCCTATGTTCTTGCTTGTCGACAAACTCACCGCTGCCCTTCTTTTCAGCAGCTGCCACCGTCTTCTGTGCATCTCGGAGCCTCTGGCGACGAGCAAGACTTGCCAAGGTGGGACGCATCAGGACCAAGTCAAAACCCAGGCAAGTTGTCCTGGAACGCTTTCCATTCGCTTGCCGAGAGTGAATTCAACAGGCAGGAGAGCGGCAGCCACCGTCCTCCAGCAGTCGGAAGGCTTCGCACGCAAGCCCGCTTCTTTGCGGCTTCGTTCTCCGCCTCTTCCAAGCAACCGCGATCTCTGCCTCTCGGAGGCGAAGAAGCGGCTAATTCGCGCACAGCTCAGTAGAGCGGCAGCGCAGCGCTCCGGAGCGCCGCTTCAAGCCGAAAGACGCCGGGAAGCGGCACTTTCCTCCGGATAGCTCCGGAGCCGTGCTTCTGCCTCTCTAGTCGTCTCTATCTTAGCGAAAAGCTTTCCCACTCCATTTGGCAAGGGGAGAGTGGACCTGCACTGCACACTAACCGCGGTTTGCAAAGAAAGAGGATTTGCTGCACATTCCAAGGACACGGCTCTTTCCGAGGCAATCTGCAACCTGCTGTCAGATGGAAGTGCTCTCTGCCCTCTCCTGCCCAGCTCTAGGTACTAGCGGGCACTTGCCAGCCTGGGCGAGGCAAACAACCTCGAGAGATGTCACAGAGCATAAGTGGAGCACAGATGCTCAAAAGCAGCAAAGCTGAAGAGCCTGGCTCAGCTTCACTAGTGTGCAATTGACTGACTGCGAAAAACAAAGCAGCAGAGCACCGGGCTTCTGGGCACTGTGAAGGCAATTGCCAAAACCAGGCAGCTGCTCCTTCCCAAGCACAGGCAGCTGCCTATGTTCTTGCTTGTCGACAAACTCACCGCTGCCCTTCTTTTCAGCAGCTGCCACCGTCTTCTGTGCATCTCGGAGCCTCTGGCGACGAGCAAGACTTGCCAAGGTGGGACGCATCAGGACCAAGTCAAAACCCAGGCAAGTTGTCCTGGAACGCTTTCCATTCGCTTGCCGAGAGTGAATTCAAGAGGCAGGAGAGCGGCAGCCACCGTCCTCCAGCAGTCGGAAGGCTTCGCACGCAAGCCCGCTTCTTTGCGGCTTCGTTCTTCGCCTCTTCCAAGCAACCGCGATCTCTGCCTCTCGGAGGCGAAGAAGCGGCTAATTCGCGCACAGCTCAGTAGAGCGGCAGCGCAGCGCTCCGGAGCGCCGCTTCAAGCCGAAAGACGCCGGGAAGCGGCACTTTCCTCCGGATAGCTCCGGAGCCCGCGCTTCTGCCTCTCTAGTCGTCTCTATCTTAGCGAAAAGCTTTCCCACTCCATTTGGCAAGGGGAGAGTGGACCTGCACTGCACACTAACCGCGGTTTGCAAAGAAAGAGGATTTGCTGCACATTCCAAGGACACGGCTCTTTCCGAGGCAATCTGCAACCTGCTGTCAGATGGAAGTGCTCTCTGCCCTCTCCTGCCCAGCTCTAGGTACTAGCGGGCACTTGCCAGCCTGGCCGAGGCAAACAACCTCGAGAGATGTCACAGAGCATAAGTGGAGCACAGATGCTCAAAAGCAGCAAAGCTGAAGAGCCTGGCTCAGCTTCACTAGTGTGCAATTGACTGACTGCGAAAAACAAAGCAGCAGAGCACCGGGCTTCTGGGCGCTGTGAAGGCAATTGCCAAAACCAGGCAGCTGCTCCTTCCCAAGCACAGGCAGCTGCCTATGTTCTTGCTTGTCGACAAACTCACCGCTGCCCTTCTTTTCAGCAGCTGCCACCGTCTTCTGTGCATCTCGGAGCCTCTGGCGACGAGCAAGACTTGCCAAGGTGGGAGGCATCAGGACCAAGTCAAAACCCAGGCAAGTTGTCCTGGAACGCTTTCCATTCGCTTGCCGAGAGTGAATTCAACAGGCAGGAGAGCGGCAGCCACCGTCCTCCAGCAGTCGGAAGGCTTCGCACACAAGCCCGCTTCTTTGCGGCTTCGTTCTTCGCCTCTTCCAAGCAACCGCGATCTCTGCCTCTCGGAGGCGAAGAAGCGGCTAATTCGCGCACAGCTCAGTAGAGCGGCAGCGCAGCACTCCGGAGCGCCGCTTCAAGCCGAAAGACGCCGGGAAGCGGCACTTTCCTCCGGATAGCTCCGGAGCCGCGCTTCTGCCTCTCTAGTCGTCTCTAGCTTAGCGAAAAGCTTTCCCACTCCATTTGGCAAGGGGAGAGTGGACCTGCACTGCACACTAACCGCGGTTTGCAAAGAAAGAGGATTTGCTGCACATTCCAAGGACACGGCTCTTTCCGAGGCAATCTGCAACCTGCTGTCAGATGGAAGTGCTCTCTGCCCTCTCCTGCCCAGCTCAAGGTACTAGCGGGCACTTGCCAGCCTGGGCGAGGCAAACAACCTCGAGAGATGTCACAGAGCATAAGTGGAGCACAGATGCTCAAAAGCAGCAAAGCTGAAGAGCCTGGCTCAGCTTCACTAGTGTGCAATTGACTGACTGCGAAAAACAAAGCAGCAGAGCACCGGGCTTCTGGGCGCTGTGAAGGCAATTGCCAAAACCAGGCAGCTGCTCCTTCCCAAGCACAGGCAGCTGCCTATGTTCTTGCTTGTCGACAAACTCACCGCTGCCCTTCTTTTCAGCAGCTGCCACCGTCTTCTGTGCATCTCGGAGCCTCTGGCGACGAGCAAGACTTGCCAAGGTGGGACGCATCAGGACCAAGTCAAAACCCAGGCAAGTTGTCCTGGAACGCTTTCCATTCGCTTGCCGAGAGTGAATTCAACAGGCAGGAGAGCGGCAGCCACCGTCCTCCAGCAGTCGGAAGGCTTCGCACGCAAGCCCGCTTGTTTGCGGCTTCGTTCTTCGCCTCTTCCAAGCAACCGCGATCTCTGCTTCTCGGAGGCGAAGAAGCGGCTAATTCGCGCACAGCTCAGTAGAGCGGCAGCGCAGCGCTCCGGAGCGCCGCTTCAAGCCGAAAGACGGCGGGAAGCGGCACTTTCCTCCGGATAGCTCCGGAGCCGCGCTTCTGCCTCTCTAGTCGTCTCTATCTTAGCGAAAAGCTTTCCCACTCCATTTGGCAAGGGGAGAGTGGACCTGCACTGCACACTAACCGCGGTTTGCAAAGAAAGAGGATTTGCTGCACATTCCAAGGACACGGCTCTTTCCGAGGCAATCTGCAACCTGCTGTCAGATGGAAGTGCTCTCTGCCCTCTCCTGCCCAGCTCTAGCTACTAGCGGGCACTTGCCAGCCTGGGCGAGGCAAACAACCTCGAGAGATGTCACAGAGCATAAGTGGAGCACAGATGCTCAAAAGCAGCAAAGCTGAAGAGCCTGGCTCAGCTTCACTAGTGTGCAATTGACTGACTGCGAAAAACAAAGCAGCAGAGCACCGGGCTTCTGGGCGCTGTGAAGGCAATTGCCAAAACCAGGCAGCTGCTCCTTCCCAAGCACAGGCAGCTGCCTATGTTCTTGCTTGTCGACAAACTCACCGCTGCCCTTCTTTTCAGCAGCTGCCACCGTCTTCTGTGCATCTCGGAGCCTCTGGCGACGAGCAAGACTTGCCAAGGTGGGACGCATCAGGACCAAGTCAAAACCCAGGCAAGTTGTCCTGGAACGCTTTCCATTCGCTTGCCGAGAGTGAATTCAACAGGCAGGAGAGCGGCAGCCACCGTCCTCCAGCAGTCGGAAGGCTTCGCACGCAAGCCCGCTTCTTTGCGGCTTCGTTCTTCGCCTCTTCCAAGCAACCGCGATCTCTGCTTCTCGGAGGCGAAGAAGCGGCTAATTCGCGCACAGCTCAGTAGAGCGGCAGCGCAGCGCTCCGGAGCGCCGCTTCAAGCCGAAAGACGCCGGGAAGCGGCACTTTCCTCCGGATAGCTCCGGAGCCGCGCTTCTGCCTCTCTAGTCGTCTCTATCTTAGCGAAAAGCTTTCCCACTCCATTTGGCAAGGGGAGAGTGTACCTGCACTGCACACTAACCGCGGTTTGCAAAGAAAGAGGATTTGCTGCACATTCCAAGGACACGGCTCTTTCCGAGGCAATCTGCAACCTGCTGTCAGATGGAAGTGCTCTCTGCCCTCTCCTGCCCAGCTCTAGCTACTAGCGGGCACTTGCCAGCCTGGGCGAGGCAAACAACCTCGAGAGATGTCACAGAGCATAAGTGGAGCACAGATGCTCAAAAGCAGCAAAGCTGAAGAGCCTGGCTCAGCTTCACTAGTGTGCAATTGACTGACTGCGAAAAACAAAGCAGCAGAGCACCGGGCTTCTGGGCGCTGTGAAGGCAATTGCCAAAACCAGGCAGCTGCTCCTTCCCAAGCACAGGCAGCTGCCTATGTTCTTGCTTGTCGACAAACTCACCGCTGCCCTTCTTTTCAGCAGCTGCCACCGTCTTCTGTGCATCTCGGAGCCTCTGGCGACGAGCAAGACTTGCCAAGGTGGGACGCATCAGGACCAAGTCAAAACCCAGGCAAGTTGTCCTGGAACGCTTTCCATTCGCTTGCCGAGAGTGAATTCAACAGGCAGGAGAGCGGCAGCCACCGTCCTCCAGCAGTCGGAAGGCTTCGCACACCAGCCCGCTTCTTTGCGGCTTCGTTCTTCGCCTCATCCAACCAACCGCCATCTCTGCCTCTCGGAGGCGAAGAAGCGGCTAATTCGCGCACAGCTCAGTAGAGCGGCAGCGCAGCGCTCCGGAGCGCCGCTTCAAGCCGAAAGACGCCGGGAAGTGGCACTTTCCTCCGGATAGCTCCGGAGCCGCGCTTCTGCCTCTCTAATCGTCTCTATCTTAGCGAAAAGCTTTCCCACTCCATTTGGCAAGGGGAGAGTGGACCTGCACTGCACACTAACCGCGGTTTGCAAAGAAAGAGGATTTGCTGCACATTCCAAGGACACGGCTCTTTCCGAGGCAATCTGCAACCTGCTGTCAGATGGAAGTGCTCTCTGCCCTCTCCTGCCCAGCTCTAGGTACTAGCGGGCACTTGCCAGCCTGGGCGAGGCAAACAACCTCGAGAGATGTCACAGAGCATAAGTGGAGCACAGATGCTCAAAAGCAGCAAAGCTGAAGAGCCTGGCTCAGCTTCACTAGTGTGCAATTGACTGACTGCGAAAAACAAAGCAGCAGAGCACCGGGCTTCTGGGCGCTGTGAAGGCAATTGCCAAAACCAGGCAGCTGCTCCTTCCCAAGCACAGGCAGCTGCCTATGTTCTTGCTTGTCGACAAACTCACCGCTGCCCTTCTTTTCAGCAGCTGCCACCGTCTTCTGTGCATCTCGGAGCCTCTGGCGACGAGCAAGACTTGCCAAGGTGGGACGCATCAGGACCAAGTCAAAACCCAGGCAAGTTGTCCTGGAACGCTTTCCATTCGCTTGCCGAGAGTGAATTCAACAGGCAGGAGAGCGGCAGCCACCGTCCTCCAGCAGTCGGAAGGCTTCGCACACAAGCCCGCTTCTTTGCGGCTTCGTTCTTCGCCTCATCCAAGCAACCGCGATCTCTGCTTCTCGGAGGCGAAGAAGCGGCTAATTCGCGCACAGCTCAGTAGAGCGGCAGCGCAGCACTCCGGAGCGCCGCTTCAAGCCGAAAGACGCCGGGAAGCGGCACTTTCCTCCGGATAGCTCCGGAGCCGCGCTTCTGCCTCTCTAGTCGTCTCTATCTTAGCGAAAAGCTTTCCCACTCCATTTGGCAAGGGGAGAGTGGACCTGCACTGCACACTAACCGCGGTTTGCAAAGAAAGAGGATTTGCTGCACATTCCAAGGACACGGCTCTTTCCGAGGCAATCTGCAACCTGCTGTCAGATGGAAGTGCTCTCTGCCCTCTCCTGCCCAGCTCTAGGTACTAGCGGGCACTTGCCAGCCTGGGCGAGGCAAACAACCTCGAGAGATGTCACAGAGCATAAGTGGAGCACAGATGCTCAAAAGCAGCAAAGCTGAAGAGCCTGGCTCAGCTTCACTAGTGTGCAATTGACTGACTGCGAAAAACAAAGCAGCAGAGCACCGGGCTTCTGGGCGCTGTGAAGGCAATTGCCAAAACCAGGCAGCTGCTCCTTCCCAAGCACAGGCAGCTGCCTATGTTCTTGCTTGTCGACAAACTCACCGCTGCCCTTCTTTTCAGCAGCTGCCACCGTCTTCTGTGCATCTCGGAGCCTCTGGCGACGAGCAAGACTTGCCAAGGTGGGACGCATCAGGACCAAGTCAAAACCCAGGCAAGTTGTCCTGGAACGCTTTCCATTCGCTTGCCGAGAGTGAATTCAACAGGCAGGAGAGCGGCAGCCACCGTCCTCCAGCAGTCGGAAGGCTTCGCACGCAAGCCCGCTTCTTTGCGGCTTCGTTCTTCGCCTCTTCCAAGCAACCGCGATCTCTGCTTCTCGGAGGCGAAGAAGCGGCTAATTCGCGCACAGCTCAGTAGAGCGGCAGCGCATCGCTCCGGAGCGCCGCTTCAAGCCAAAAGACGGCGGGAAGCGGCACTTTCCTCCGGATAGCTCCGGAGCCGCGCTTCTGCCTCTCTAGTCGTCTCTATCTTAGCGAAAAGCTTTCCCACTCCATTTGGCAAGGGGAGAGTGGACCTGCACTGCACACTAACCGCGGTTTGCAAAGAAAGAGGATTTGCTGCACATTCCAAGGACACGGCTCTTTCCGAGGCAATCTGCAACCTGCTGTCAGATGGAAGTGCTCTCTGCCCTCTCCTGCCCAGCTCTAGGTACTAGCGGGCACTTGCCAGCCTGGGCGAGGCAAACAACCTCGAGAGATGTCACAGAGCATAAGTGGAGCACAGATGCTCAAAAGCAGCAAAGCTGAAGAGCCTGGCTCAGCTTCACTAGTGTGCAATTGACTGACTGCGAAAAACAAAGCAGCAGAGCACCGGGCTTCTGGGCGCTGTGAAGGCAATTGCCAAAACCAGGCAGCTGCTCCTTCCCAAGCACAGGCAGCTGCCTATGTTCTTGCTTGTCGACAAACTCACCGCTGCCCTTCTTTTCAGCAGCTGCCACCGTCTTCTGTGCATCTCGGAGCCTCTGGCGACGAGCAAGACTTGCCAAGGTGGGAGGCATCAGGACCAAGTCAAAACCCAGGCAAGTTGTCCTGGAACGCTTTCCATTCGCTTGCCGAGAGTGAATTCAACAGGCAGGAGAGCGGCAGCCACCGTCCTCCAGCAGTCGGAAGGCTTCGCACACCAGCCCGCTTCTTTGCGGCTTCGTTCTTCGCCTCTTCCAAGCAACCGCGATCTCTGCCTCTCGGAGGCGAAGAAGCGGCTAATTCGCGCACAGCTCAGTAGAGCGGCAGCGCAGTGCTCCGGAGCGCCGCTTCAAGCCGAAAGACGCCGGGAAGCGGCACTTTCCTCCGGATAGCTCCGGAGCCGCGCTTCTGCCTCTCTAGTCGTCTCTATCTTAGCGAAAAGCTTTCCCACTCCATTTGGCAAGGGAGAGTGGACCTGCACTGCACACTAACCGCGGTTTGCAAAGAAAGAGGATTTGCTGCACATTCCAAGGACACGGCTCTTTCCGAGGCAATCTGCAACCTGCTGTCAGATGGAAGTGCTCTCTGCCCTCTCCTGCCCAGCTCTAGGTACTAGCGGGCACTTGCCAGCCTGGCCGAGGCAAACAACCTCGAGAGATGTCACAGAGCATAAGTGGAGCACAGATGCTCAAAAGCAGCAAAGCTGAAGAGCCTGGCTCAGCTTCACTAGTGTGCAATTGACTGACTGCGAAAAACAAAGCAGCAGAGCACCGGGCTTCTGGGCGCTGTGAAGGCAATTGCCAAAACCAGGCAGCTGCTCCTTCCAAGCACAGGCAGCTGCCTATGTTCTTGCTTGTCGACAAACTCACCGCTGCCCTTCTTTTCAGCAGCTGCCACCGTCTTCTGTGCATCTCGGAGCCTCTGGCGACGAGCAAGACTTGCCAAGGTGGGAGGCATCAGGACCAAGTCAAAACCCAGGCAAGTTGTCCTGGAACGCTTTCCATTCGCTTGCCGAGAGTGAATTCAACAGGCAGGAGAGCGGCAGCCACCGTCCTCCAGCAGTCGGAAGGCTTCGCACACCAGCCCGCTTCTTTGCGGCTTCGTTCTTCGCCTCTTCCAAGCAACCGCGATCTCTGCTTCTCGGAGGCGAAGAAGCGGCTAATTCGCGGCACAGCTCAGTAGAGCGGCAGCGCATCGCTCCGGAGCGCCGCTTCAAGCCGAAGACGCCGGGAAGCGGCACTTTCCTCCGGATAGCTCCGGAGCCGTGCTTCTGCCTCTCTAGTCCGTCTCTAGCTTAGCGAAAAGCTTTCCCACTCCATTTGGCAAGGGGAGAGTGGACCTGCACTGCACACTAACCGCGGTTTGCAAAGAAAGAGGATTTGCTGCACATCTCCAAGGACACGGCTCTTTCCGAGGCAATCTGCAACCTGCTGTCAGATGGAAGTGCTCTCTGCCCTCTCCTGCCCAGCTCAAGGTACTAGCGGGCACTTGCCAGCCTGGCGAGGCAAACAACCTCGAGAGATGTCACAGTAGCATAAGTGGAGCACAGATGCTCAAAAGCAGCAAAGCTGAAGAGCCTGGCTCAGCTTCACTAGTGTGCAATTGACTGACTGCGAAAAACAAAGCAGCAGAGCACCGGGCTTCTGGGCGCTGTGAAGGCAATTGCCAAAACCAGGCAGCTGCTCCTTCCCAAGCACAGGCAGCTGCCTATGTTCTTGCTTGTCGACAAACTCACCGCTGCCCTTCTTTTCAGCAGCTGCCACCGTCTTCTGTGCATCTCGGAGCCTCTGGCGACGAGCAAGACTTGCCAAGGTGGGACGCATCAGGACCAAGTCAAAACCCAGGCAAGTTGTCCTGGAACGCTTTCCATTCGCTTGCCGAGAGTGAATTCAACAGGCAGGAGAGCGGCAGCCACCGTCCTCCAGCAGTCGGAAGGCTTCGCACGCAAGCCCGCTTCTTTGCGGCTTCGTTCTTCGCCTCTTCCAAGCAACCGCGATCTCTGCTTCTCGGAGGCGAAGAAGCGGCTAATTCGCGCACTAGCTCAGTAGAGCGGCAGCGCAGCACTGCGGAGCGCCGCTTCAAGCCGAAAGACGCCGGGAAGCGGCACTTTCCTCCGATAGCTCCGGAGCCGCGCTTCTGCCCTCTCTAGTCGTCTCTATCTTAGCGAAAAGCTTTCCCCACTCCATTTGGCAAGGGGAGAGTGGACTGCACTGCACACTAACCGCGGTTTGCAAAGAAAGAGGATTTGCTGCACATTCCAAGGACACGGCTCTTTCCGAGGCAATCTGCAACCTGCTGTCAGATGGAAGTGCTCTCTGCCCTCTCCTGCCCAGCTCTAGCTACTAGCGGGCACTTGCCAGCCTGGGCGAGGCAAACAACCTCGAGAGATGTCACAGAGCATAAGTGGAGCACAGATGCTCAAAAGCAGCAAAGCTGAAGAGCCTGGCTCAGCTTCACTAGTGTGCAATTGACTGACTGCGAAAAACAAAGCAGCAGAGCACCGGGGCTTCTGGGCGCTGTGAAGGCAATTGCCAAAACCAGGCAGCTGCTCCTTCCCAGAGCACAGGCAGCTGCCTATGTTCTTGCTTGTCGACAAACTCACCGCTGCCCTTCTTTTCAGCAGCTGCCACCGTCTTCTGTGCATCTCGGAGCCTCTGGCGACGAGCAAGACTTGCCAAGGTGGGACGCATCAGGACCAAGTCAAAACCCAGGCAAGTTGTCCTGGAACGCTTTCCATTCGCTTGCCGAGAGTGAATTCAACAGGCAGGAGAGCGGCAGCCACCGTCCTCCAGCAGTCGGAAGGCTTCGCACGCAAGCCCGCTTCTTTGCGGCTTCGTTCTTCGCCTCTTCCAAGCAACCGCGATCTCTGCTTCTCGGAGGCGAAGAAGCGGCTAATTCGCGCACAGCTCAGTAGAGCGGCAGCGCAGCGCTCCGGAGCGCCGCTTCAAGCCGAAAGACGCCGGGAAGCGGCACTTTCCTCCGGATAGCTCCGGAGCCGCGCTTCTGCCTCTCTAGTCGTCTCTATCTTAGCGAAAAGCTTTCCCACTCCATTTGGCAAGGGGAGAGTGGACCTGCACTGCACACTAACCGCGGTTTGCAAAGAAAGAGGATTTGCTGCACATTCCAAGGACACGGCTCTTTCCGAGGCAATCTGCAACCTGCTGTCAGATGGAAGTGCTCTCTGCCCTCTCCTGCCCAGCTCTAGGTACTAGCGGGCACTTGCCAGCCTGGGCGAGGCAAACAACCTCGAGAGATGTCACAGAGCATAAGTGGAGCACAGATGCTCAAAAGCAGCAAAGCTGAAGAGCCTGGCTCAGCTTCACTAGTGTGCAATTGACTGACTGCGAAAAAACAAAGCAGCAGAGCACCGGGCTTCTGGGCGCTGTGAAGGCAATTGCCAAAACCAGGCAGCTGCTCCTTCCCAAGCACAGGCAGCTGCCTATGTTCTTGCTTGTCGACAAACTCACCGCTGCCCTTCTTTTCAGCAGCTGCCACCGTCTTCTGTGCATCTCGGAGCCTCTGGCGACGAGCAAGACTTGCCAAGGTGGGAGGCATCAGGACCAAGTCAAAACCCAGGCAAGTTGTCCTGGAACGCTTTCCATTCGCTTGCCGAGAGTGAATTCAACAGGCAGGAGAGCGGCAGCCACCGTCCTCCAGCAGTCGGAAGGCTTCGCACACCAGCCCGCTTCTTTGCGGCTTCGTTCTTCGCCTCTTCCAAGCAACCGCGATCTCTGCTTCTCGGAGGCGAAGAAGCGGCTAATTCGCGCACAGCTCAGTAGAGCGGCAGCGCAGCGCTCCGGAGCGCCGCTTCAAGCCGAAAGACGCCGGGAAGTGGCACTTTCCTCCGGATAGCTCCGGAGCCGCGCTTCTGCCTCTCTAGTCGTCTCTATCTTAGCGAAAAGCTTTCCCACTCCATTTGGCAAGGGAGAGTGGACCTGCACTGCACACTAACCGCGGTTTGCAAAGAAAGAGGATTTGCTGCACATTCCAAGGACAACGGCTCTTTCCGAGGCAATCTGCAACCTGCTGTCAGATGGAAGTGCTCTCTGCCCTCTCCTGCCCAGCTCTAGGTACTAGCGGGCACTTGCCAGCCTGGCCGAGGCAAACAACCTCCAGAGATGTCACAGAGCATAAGTGGAGCACAGATGCTCAAAAGCAGCAAAGCTGAAGAGCCTGGCTCAGCTTCACTAGTGTGCAATTGACTGACTGCGAAAAACAAAGCAGCAGAGCACCGGGCTTCTGGGCGCTGTGAAGGCAATTGCCAAAACCAGGCAGCTGCTCCTTCCCAAGCACAGGCAGCTGCCTATGTTCTTGCTTGTCGACAAACTCACCGCTGCCCTTCTTTTCAGCAGCTGCCACCGTCTTCTGTGCATCTCGGAGCCTCTGGCGACGAGCAAGACTTGCCAAGGTGGGACGCATCAGGACCAAGTCAAAACCAGGCAAGTTGTCCTGGAACGCTTTCCATTCGCTTGCCGAGAGTGAATTCAACAGGCAGGAGAGCGGCAGCCACCGTCCTCCAGCAGTCGGAAGGCTTCGCACGCAAGCCCGCTTCTTTGCGGGCTTCGTTCTTCGCCTCTTCCAAGCAACCGCGATCTCTGCTTCTCGGAGGCGAAGAAGCGGCTAATTCGCGCACAGCTCAGTAGAGCGGCAGCGCAGCACTCCGGAGCGCCGCTTCAAGCCGAAAGACGCCGGGAAGCGGCACTTTCCTCCGGATAGCTCCGGAGCCGCGCTTCTGCCTCTCTAGTCGTCTCTATCTTAGCGAAAAGCTTTCCCACTCCATTTGGCAAGGGGAGAGTGGACCTGCACTGCACACTAACCGCGGTTTGCAAAGAAAGAGGATTTGCTGCACATTCCAAGGACACGGCTCTTTCCGAGGCAATCTGCAACCTGCTGTCAGATGGAAGTGCTCTCTGCCCTCTCCTGCCCAGCTCTAGCTACTAGCGGGCACTTGCCAGCCTGGGCGAGGCAAACAACCTCGAGAGATGTCACAGAGCATAAGTGGAGCACAGATGCTCAAAAGCAGCAAAGCTGAAGAGCCTGGCTCAGCTTCACTAGTGTGCAATTGACTGACTGCGAAAAACAAAGCAGCAGAGCACCGGGCTTCTGGGCGCTGTGAAGGCAATTGCCAAAACCAGGCAGCTGCTCCTTCCCAAGCACAGGCAGCTGCCTATGTTCTTGCTTGTCGACAAACTCACCGCTGCCCTTCTTTTCAGCAGCTGCCACCGTCTTCTGTGCATCTCGGAGCCTCTGGCGACGAGCAAGACTTGCCAAGGTGGGACGCATCAGGACCAAGTCAAAACCCAGGCAAGTTGTCCTGGAACGCTTTCCATTCGCTTGCCGAGAGTGAATTCAACAGGCAGGAGAGCGGCAGCCACCGTCCTCCAGCAGTCGGAAGGCTTCGCACGCAAGCCCGCTTCTTTGCGGCTTCGTTCTTCGCCTCTTCCAAGCAACCGCGATCTCTGCTTCTCGGAGGCGAAGAAGCGGCTAATTCGCGCACAGCTCAGTAGAGCGGCAGCGCAGCGCTCCGGAGCGCCGCTTCAAGCCGAAAGACGCCGGGAAGCGGCACTTTCCTCCGGATAGCTCCGGAGCCGCGCTTCTGCCTCTCTAGTCGTCTCTATCTTAGCGAAAAGCTTTCCCACTCCATTTGGCAAGGGGAGAGTGGACCTGCACTGCACACTAACCGCGGTTTGCAAAGAAAGAGGATTTGCTGCACATTCCAAGGACACGGCTCTTTCCGAGGCAATCTGCAACCTGCTGTCAGATGGAAGTGCTCTCTGCCCTCTCCTGCCCAGCTCAAGGTACTAGCGGGCACTTGCCAGCCTGGGCGAGGCAAACAACCTCGAGAGATGTCACAGAGCATAAGTGGAGCACAGATGCTCAAAAGCAGCAAAGCTGAAGAGCCTGGCTCAGCTTCACTAGTGTGCAATTGACTGACTGCGAAAAACAAAGCAGCAGAGCACCGGGCTTCTGGGCGCTGTGAAGGCAATTGCCAAAACCAGGCAGCTGCTCCTTCCCAAGCACAGGCAGCTGCCTATGTTCTTGCTTGTCGACAAACTCACCGCTGCCCTTCTTTTCAGCAGCTGCCACCGTCTTCTGTGCATCTCGGAGCCTCTGGCGACGAGCAAGACTTGCCAAGGTGGGAGGCATCAGGACCAAGTCAAAACCCAGGCAAGTTGTCCTGGAACGCTTTCCATTCGCTTGCCGAGAGTGAATTCAACAGGCAGGAGAGCGGCAGCCACCGTCCTCCAGCAGTCGGAAGGCTTCGCACACCAGCCCGCTTCTTTGCGGCTTCGTTCTTCGCCTCTTCCAAGCAACCGCGATCTCTGCCTCTCGGAGGCGAAGAAGCGGCTAATTCGCGCACAGCTCAGTAGAGCGGCAGCGCAGCGCTCCGGAGCGCCGCTTCAAGCCGAAAGACGCCGGGAAGCGGCACTTTCCTCCGGATAGCTCCGGAGCCGTGCTTCTGCCTCTCTAGTCGTCTCTATCTTAGCGAAAAGCTTTCCCACTCCATTTGGCAAGGGGAGAGGTGGACCTGCACTGCACACTAACCGCGGTTTGCAAAGAAAGAGGATTTGCTGCACATTCCAAGGACACGGCTCTTTCCGAGGCAATCTGCAACCTGCTGTCAGATGGAAGTGCTCTCTGCCCTCTCCTGCCCAGCTCAAGGTACTAGCGGGCACTTGCCAGCCTGGGCGAGGCAAACAACCTCGAGAGATGTCACAGAGCATAAGTGGAGCACAGATGCTCAAAAGCAGCAAAGCTGAAGAGCCTGGCTCAGCTTCACTAGTGTGCAATTGACTGACTGCGAAAAACAAAGCAGCAGAGCACCGGGCTTCTGGGCGCTGTGAAGGCAATTGCCAAAACCAGGCAGCTGCTCCTTCCCAAGCACAGGCAGCTGCCTATGTTCTTGCTTGTCGACAAACTCACCGCTGCCCTTCTTTTCAGCAGCTGCCACCGTCTTCTGTGCATCTCGGAGCCTCTGGCGACGAGCAAGACTTGCCAAGGTGGGAGGCATCAGGACCAAGTCAAAACCCAGGCAAGTTGTCCTGGAACGCTTTCCATTCGCTTGCCGAGAGTGAATTCAACAGGCAGGAGAGCGGCAGCCACCGTCCTCCAGCAGTCGGAAGGCTTCGCACGCAAGCCCGCTTCTTTGCGGCTTCGTTCTTCGCCTCTTCCAAGCAACCGCGATCTCTGCTTCTCGGAGGCGAAGAAGCGGCTAATTCGCGCACAGCTCAGTAGAGCGGCAGCGCAGCGCTCCGGAGCGCCGCTTCAAGCCGAAAGACGCCGGGAAGCGGCACTTTCCTCCGGATAGCTCCGGAGCCGCGCTTCTGCCTCTCTAGTCGTCTCTATCTTAGCTAAAAGCTTTCCCACTCCATTTGGCAAGGGGAGAGTGGACCTGCACTGCACACTAACCGCGGTTTGCAAAGAAAGAGGATTTGCTGCACATTCCAAGGACACGGCTCTTTCCGAGGCAATCTGCAACCTGCTGTCAGATGGAAGTGCTCTCTGCCCTCTCCTGCCCAGCTCAAGGTACTAGCGGGCACTTGCCAGCCTGGCGAGGCAAACAACCTCGAGAGATGTCACAGAGCATAAGTGGAGCACAGATGCTCAAAAGCAGCAAAGCTGAAGAGCCTGGCTCAGCTTCACTAGTGTGCAATTGACTGACTGCGAAAAACAAAGCAGCAGAGCACCGGGCTTCTGGGCGCTGTGAAGGCAATTGCCAAAACCAGGCAGCTGCTCCTTCCCAAGCACAGGCAGCTGCCTATGTTCTTGCTTGTCGACAAACTCACCGCTGCCCTTCTTTTCAGCAGCTGCCACCGTCTTCTGTGCATCTCAGAGCCTCTGGCGACGAGCAAGACTTGCCAAGGTGGGACGCATCAGGACCAAGTCAAAACCCAGGCAAGTTGTCCTGGAACGCTTTCCATTCGCTTGCCGAGAGTGAATTCAACAGGCAGGAGAGCGGCAGCCACCGTCCTCCAGCAGTCGGAAGGCTTCGCACACCAGCCCGCTTCTTTGCGGCTTCGTTCTTCGCCTCTTCCAAGCAACCGCGATCTCTGCCTCTCGGAGGCGAAGAAGCGGCTAATTCGCGCACAGCTCAGTAGAGCGGCAGCGCAGCACTCCGGAGCGCCGCTTCAAGCCGAAAGACGCCGGAAGCGGCACTTTCCTCCGGATAGCTCCGGAGCCGCGCTTCTGCCTCTCTAGTCGTCTCTAGCTTAGCGAAAAGCTTTCCCACTCCATTTGGCAAGGGGAGAGTGGACCTGCACTGCACACTAACCGCGGTTTGCAAAGAAAGAGGATTTGCTGCACATTCCAAGGACACGGCTCTTTCCGAGGCAATCTGCAACCTGCTGTCAGATGGAAGTGCTCTCTGCCCTCTCCTGCCCAGCTCTAGGTACTAGCGGGCACTTGCCAGCCTGGGCGAGGCAAACAACCTCGAGAGATGTCACAGAGCATAAGTGGAGCACAGATGCTCAAAAGCAGCAAAGCTGAAGAGCCTGGCTCAGCTTCACTAGTGTGCAATTGACTGACTGCGAAAAACAAAGCAGCAGAGCACCGGGCTTCTGGGCGCTGTGAAGGCAATTGCCAAAACCAGGCAGCTGCTCCTTCCCAAGCACAGGCAGCTGCCTATGTTCTTGCTTGTCGACAAACTCACGGCTGCCCTTCTTTTCAGCAGCTGCCACCGTCTTCTGTGCATCTCGGAGCCTCTGGCGACGAGCAAGACTTGCCAAGGTGGGACGCATCAGGACCAAGTCAAAACCCAGGCAAGTTGTCCTGGAACGCTTTCCATTCGCTTGCCGAGAGTGAATTCAACAGGCAGGAGAGCGGCAGCCACCGTCCTCCAGCAGTCGGAAGGCTTCGCACGCAAGCCCCGCTTGTTTGCGGCTTCATTCTTCGCCTCTTCCAAGCAACCGCGATCTCTGCTTCTCGGAGGCGAAGAAGCGGCTAATTCGCGCACAGCTCAGTAGAGCGGCAGCGCAGCGCTCCGGAGCGCCGCTTCAAGCCGAAAGACGCCGGGAAGCGGCACTTTCCTCCGGATAGCTCCGGAGCCGCGCTTCTGCCTCTCTAGTCGTCTCTATCTTAGCGAAAAGCTTTCCCACTCCATTTGGCAAGGGGAGAGTGGACCTGCACTGCACACTAACCGCGGTTTGCAAAGAAAGAGGATTTGCTGCACATTCCAAGGACACGGCTCTTTCCGAGGCAATCTGCAACCTGCTGTCAGATGGAAGTGCTCTCTGCCCTCTCCTGCCCAGCTCTAGGTACTAGCGGGCACTTGCCAGCCTGGGCGAGGCAAACAACCTCGAGAGATGTCACAGAGCATAAGTGGAGCACAGATGCTCAAAAGCAGCAAAGCTGAAGAGCCTGGCTCAGCTTCACTAGTGTGCAATTGACTGACTGCGAAAAACAAAGCAGCAGAGCACCGGGCTTCTGGGCGCTGTGAAGGCAATTGCCAAAACCAGGCAGCTGCTCCTTCCCAAGCACAGGCAGCTGCCTATGTTCTTGCTTGTCGACAAACTCACCGCTGCCCTTCTTTTCAGCAGCTGCCACCGTCTTCTGTGCATCTCGGAGCCTCTGGCGACGAGCAAGACTTGCCAAGGTGGGACGCATCAGGACCAAGTCAAAACGCAGGCAAGTTGTCCTGGAACGCTTTCCATTCGCTTGCCGAGAGTGAATTCAACAGGCAGGAGAGCGGCAGCCACCGTCCTCCAGCAGTCGGAAGGCTTCGCACGCAAGCCCGCTTCTTTGCGGCTTCGTTCTTCGCCTCTTCCAAGCAACCGCGATCTCTGCTTCTCGGAGGCGAAGAAGCGGCTAATTCGCGCACAGCTCAGTAGAGCGGCAGCGCAGCGCTCCGGAGCGCCGCTTCAAGCCGAAAGACGCCGGGAAGCGGCACTTTCCTCCGGATAGCTCCGGAGCCGCGCTTCTGCCTCTCTAGTCGTCTCTATCTTAGCGAAAAGCTTTCCCACTCCATTTGGCAAGGGGAGAGTGGACCTGCACTGCACACTAACCGCGGTTTGCAAAGAAAGAGGATTTGCTGCACATTCCAAGGACACGGCTCTTTCCGAGGCAATCTGCAACCTGCTGTCAGATGGAAGTGCTCTCTGCCCTCTCCTGCCCAGCTCAAGGTACTAGCGGGCACTTGCCAGCCTGGGCGAGGCAAACAACCTCGAGAGATGTCACAGAGCATAAGTGGAGCACAGATGCTCAAAAGCAGCAAAGCTGAAGAGCCTGGCTCAGCTTCACTAGTGTGCAATTGACTGACTGCGAAAAACAAAGCAGCAGAGCACCGGGCTTCTGGGCGCTGTGAAGGCAATTGCCAAAACCAGGCAGCTGCTCCTTCCCAAGCACAGGCAGCTGCCTATGTTCTTGCTTGTCGACAAACTCACCGCTGCCCTTCTTTTCAGCAGCTGCCACCGTCTTCTGTGCATCTCGGAGCCTCTGGCGACGAGCAAGACTTGCCAAGGTGGGACGCATCAGGACCAAGTCAAAACCCAGGCAAGTTGTCCTGGAACGCTTTCCATTCACTTGCCGAGAGTGAATTCAACAGGCAGGAGAGCGGCAGCCACCGTCCTCCAGCAGTCGGAAGGCTTCGCACACCAGCCCGCTTCTTTGCGGCTTCGTTCTTCGCCTCATCCAAGCAACCGCCATCTCTGCCTCTCGGAGGCGAAGAAGCGGCTAATTCGCGCACAGCTCAGTAGAGCGGCAGCGCAGCGCTCCGGAGCGCCGCTTCAAGCCGAAAGACGCCGGGAAGCGGCAGCTTTCCTCCGGATAGCTCCGGAGCCGCGCTTCTGCCTCTCTAGTCGTCTCTATCTTAGCGAAAAGCTTTCCCACTCCATTTGGCAAGGGGAGAGTGGACCTGCACTGCACACTAACCGCGGTTTGCAAAGA